>NC_090656.1:255909067-255980694 GCF_040937935.1 Hyperolius riggenbachi
TGTACCAACCGTTCGTGGCGGGCTCCATAGACTTTAATGGGCAAGCGAACTTCAAAACTTTCAGGGCATCTCAGCAACCACAATTTCTTTAAGAAAGGTGTAAAAAGTGTACCTAAACCTGGACAGTGGCATGGCAGAGGAGGATCAAATGCAAAATAGTTGCCACAATATACTGTATGTATTTTGCGCAAAAACATTTTTTTAAAGCTTATTTTTAAAGTTTAATGACCACCGACTTTAGCAGTTAATAGCAAAGCCCCCCCGTACATGCTAGAAATTTGCAGGGTATGTTAACGAGAACAGTGGGTACAAGAGATTTTTTTTTTAACATAAAAGACCTAGTATTTTTGGAGAAAAACGATTTTAAAGTTAAAGTCTGTATTTAAATACGGTATAATGACAAATAATGTATTAACGTATATAAAAGTTATACATATATACAGTTTATGTTCAAAGTAAGGGAAATAAAAAAAAAGTGAGGTGGGGTTAGAGATGAGCGTAATGACCAAATTACGATTTTGCGAAATTTCGCGTAATTAGTGTAATTACGATTATGGCCGTAAGTACATAATCGTAATGAAGAAGGATTTCGCGAAATTTCGCGTAAGCGTAATTTTCGCGTAATTTTCGCATTACAGTCGTATCATGCCGTAATTTCGCATTAAACGCTACCCTAATTTCGCGTTAAACCGTAACGCTCCGTATAATATAAAAAAGCCGCCGACTTTAAGGGTTAATAGCAAAGCCCCCTTAAATGCTAAGAGCCTCAAATTTGGAGAATATATTAAGGAGATCAGGAGGAATAAGAGGAAAAATTTTTTTTTCAAAAAGACCTTATAGTTTTTGAGAAAATCGATGTTAAAGTTTCAAAGGAAAAATGTAAACATTTAAAAACCCGCCGACTTTAACGGTTAATAGCAAAGCCTGCTTAAAGTTTAGGAACACCAAATTCCCAGGGTATATTAAGGGGATCAGTGGGAATAAGAGGAAAACATTTTTTTTCAAAAAGACCTTATAGTTTTTGAGAAAATCGATTTTTAAGTTTCAAGGGCGAAAATGTCTTTTAAATGCGGAAAATGTCAGTTTTTTTTGCACAGGTAACAATAGTGTATTATTTTCATAGATTCCCCCAAGTGGGAAGAGTTTTACTTACTTCGTTCTGAGTGTGGGAAATATAAAAAAAAACGACGTGGGGTCCCCCCTCCCAGACCTCTTTAACCCCTTGTCCCCCATGCAGGCTGGGATAGCCAGAATGCGGAGCACCGGCCGCGTGGGGCTCCGCACCCTGACTATACCAGCCCGCATGGTCCATGGATTGGGGGGTCTCGGAAGGGGAGGGGCAGCCAAGCTTTCCCCTCCCCCTCCGAGCCCTTGTCCAATCCAAGGACAAGGGGCTCTTCTCCACCTCCGATGGGCGGTGGAGGTGGAGGCCGCGATTTCCTGGGTGGGGGGTTCATGGTGGAATCTGGGAGTCCCCTTTAAAAAGGGGTCCCCCAGATGCCCACCCCCCCTCCCAGGAGAAATGAGTATAGAGGTACTTGTAGTACCCCTTACCCATTTCCTTTAAGAGTTAAAAGTAAATAAACACACAAACACATAGAAAAAGTATTTTAATTGAACAAAAAACATAACCACGAAAAAAGTCCTTTAATATTCTTAATTAACCATTAATACTTACCTGTCCCTTTAAATAAATGATCCCACGCAATATCCTCGGAAATGTTCTATCAGTTACAATGTAACAAAGTTATTATGTAACAACTTTGTTACATTGTAACTACGCCGCACCCGACGCCACTCGCCGCTCAGCCGCCGCATACGCGTCCGTGCAGGACGCTAAGTCCCCGCAGCTCCCGCTGTCCACCCCGCCCACATCTGTCACCCACATGTCACCCACATGTGGGTGACATGTGGGTGACATGTGGGAGAGGCGGGGAGGGCAGCGGAGCCGGCGGGGACTTAGCGTCCTGCACGGACCCGACAGAGCTCTGAGCTATATAGCTCAGAGCTCTGAGAAGCATCTTTGTATTTGGGCTCCAAGGAGCCCCATTGGTCCTTAGCAGACCAATGGGGTTCCTTCAAATCAGAAGGAACCCCATTGGTCTGCTAAGGACCAATGGGGCTCCTTGGAGCCCAAATACAAAGATGCTTTCGAGAGCTCTGAGCTATAGCTCAGAGCTCTGTCGGGTCCTGCAGCGCAGACGCGGCGGCGGCGGTGAGTGACGTCGGGTGCGGCGTAGTTACAATGTAACAAAGTTGTTATATTGTAATAACTTTGTTACATTGTAACTGATAGAACATTTCCGAGGATATTGCGTGGGATCATTTATTTAAAGGGACAGGTAAGTATTAATGGTTAATTAAGAATATTAAAGGACTTTTTTCGTGGTTATGTTTTTTGTTCAATTAAAATACTTTTTCTATGTGTTTGTGTGTTTATTTACTTTTAACTCTTAAAGGAAATGGGTAAGGGGTACTACAAGTACCTCTATACTCATTTCTCCTGGGAGGGGGGTGGGCATCTGGGGGACCCCTTTTTAAAGGGGACTCCCAGATTCCACCATGAACCCCCCACCCAGGAAATCGCGGCCTCCACCTCCACCGCCCATCGGAGGTGGAGAAGAGCCCCTTGTCCTTGGATTGGACAAGGGCTCGGAGGGGGAGGGGAAAGCTTGGCTACCCCTCCCCTTCCGAGACCCCCCAATCCATGGACCATGCGGGCTGGTATAGTCAGGGTGCGGAGCCCCACGCGGCCGGTGCTCCGCATTCTGGCTATCCCAGCCTGCATGGGGGACAAGGGGTTAAAGAGGTCTGGGAGGGGGGACCCCACGTCGTTTTTTTTTTATATTTCCCACACTCAGAACGAAGTAAGTAAAACTCTTCCCACTTGGGGGAATCTATGAAAATAATACACTATTGTTACCTGTGCAAAAAAAACTGACATTTTCCGCATTTAAAAGACATTTTCGCCCTTGAAACTTAAAAATCGATTTTCTCAAAAACTATAAGGTGTTTTTGAAAAAAATTTTTTTCCTCTTATTCCCACTGATCCCCTTAATATACCCTAGGAATTTGGTGTTCCTAAACTTTAAGCAGGCTTTGCTATTAACCGTTAAAGTCGGCGGGTTTTTAAATGTATACATTTTTACTTTGAAACTTTAACATCGATTTTCTCAAAAACTATAAGGTCTTTTTGAAAAAAAAAAATTTCCTCTTATTCCTCCTGATCTCCTTAATATATTCTCCAAATTTGAGGCTCTTAGCATTTAAGGGGGCTTTGCTATTAACCCTTAAAGTCGGCGGCTTTTTTATATTATACGGAGCGTTACGGTTTAACGCGAAATTACGGTAGCGTTTAATGCGAAATTACGGCATGACCGAAACGCGAAATTTCGCGTTGAAAATTACGCTTACGGTATTTTCAATTACGATTTTAATGGCAATTTCGCTACGCTAATTTCGCATCGTAATCGCAAATTTCGCATGCGTAATTATAGTAATGCGAAATTACGAAAATTTCAGCTCAACTCTAGGTGGGGTCCCCCCTCCTGAGCCTCTCCAACCCCTTGCCCCCCCCCCCCCCCGACTGGGATAGTCAGAGTGCAGAGCCCCGGCCACGTGGGGCTTCTCACCCTGAGCTATACCAGTCAGCATGGTCTCCATCGCTTGGCCTCACCCCTCCTCCAGAGCCCCCTCATACCATGGACTCTACCTAGCTAATTCCACCATACCCTATTCTAGGTGATTAGTAGCTCGCAAATGTGAGTTACTTATCACCTTGCCATCAAACGAGGATTACCGGCGGCAAAACGTATTGCCAGTTTCACTCACATGATGGCCAATTGATACGGAGCTTTAATCAGGTGAAAGCTTGAGCGATACTCCCTTTTCAAGGGTGATAGGGAGCACGGTTTTGCGCTGTGGTTCTGTTCTTCAGGAGATCCCCCAGGAGATGCACGTGCACCCACCAAATATCCGTGGGCATCTTCCGCCGCTGCTACTGGGGGTCTCCTTCAATAAGCTCTCAGCTGGTCATCTATCCTTGTCAGAAGCCTCCAATCAAATTATCTGCCAAAGACCCGCTGCCCTTTGCCCGTCGCTGTAATAATCTCTGAGCCCGGCAAAGCATCTTTGAAGCTCAAGCCAGGGGTCCACATTTGTCCATTGTCTGGATCAATGAAAATGGTCCAGAGAGTGGACCAATGGGGAGCCCCAGAAACAATTTCATACTTTGCTAAATTAAACTCACTTAGGCTGGTTTCACAGTAGGACGTTAAAGTCCCACGTTACAACAGCCAGTAACGCAGCCTAACTCACAGCACTGTAAAATCAATGTGCTGTTTACAGTGCCCACGTTGCGTTACATAGTAACAAAGTGCTGCATGCTGTACGTTATACTGGGCTAAGCCACGTTAGACTGTTTGCACATGCTCAGTAATGTTGGAGGAGGAGATCTCCCCTCCTCCTCTGCAGCCAGCCACATGGCTAATTAATATTCACTGCACATTGATGACTCGTGGTGGGACTGTAGTGTTGTCCGGATCATGAATGAATCGTTCATTTGATCCAGATCTTTTTTGTGAGTCGAATCATCCGGATCATCACAATGAAAGATTCGGTTCACAGTGGATGTCTGTCTGGAAGAAACAGGAACATACAGAATGTACAGTGCAGGGAAAGTCCTGTCCTGCTAGTCATTTCACCCAGTCTGCTGCCCTAGTAAAATTATTCAAATTATTCGGTTCAAAGATCCGGATGTTTTCAATGATCTGATTCAAATGATCCGAATCCTTAAAAAGATCCGGACTTCCCATCACTAACTTGGAGGCTGCTTTGAGAGCTGCATAACTTTGCAGCTCAATCTGACATCCAACTTCAACACCACCATGCGTTGCGTTAGGGGCACGTTATGCGACCATAACGTCCCCTAAAACGCAATGTCTTGGTGGGAACGAGGCCTTTTTCTTGCTGATCAGCCAAAATTTAGAAATGTATTGAGATATATTAGGCGGTAAGTGAACAGTCAGTTTTTGAACATGATGAAAGCAGAAAAAATGGGCAAACATAAAGGTCTTATGAACAGCTTTGTCAAGGGCCAGATTGTGATAGCTAGACAACTGGGTCATACTATCTTCAGAATGGCTGCTCCTACCAGTATGCCGCAGTTTGTACCAATCAAACGTGACTCAAGGGGAAATGGTGAACCGACAACAGGATTATGGGTATTTAATCATGGATGCACGAGGGGGAAGGGGATACCAACATCCATGGTGTTCATTTTTAATTCACTGCATGATTGTAGTTTGTTTATACGGTATAACTCAAGGATTGTTTTTTTTTTTTTACTTTTGCTAATTTTATATTTCTTTTTGTGTTTTCTTTCCAGATATCGCCTTCAGTGAGCGGTAAGTATTTAATATTTTAAGATGTTTTGATGGTCTGACAACTCTAACTTGTAAAAATAATTGCACTCTTCCTTTTTTTTTTTTTTTTTGCTTTTTCTGCTCTGAAGATTAGCAGAAAGGGGGCAGGGTTTAATAATGACTAAAATTTCAGAATATTATGCTGCCTCATTCTTCCTGTTTGATACGTCACCACCAGTAGGGGTAGCAAGGATTATGTGCACATAATGGGCATCCATATGTTTCTCAAGACAAGATTCCTCAAGACAAGTTGTCTCTTAAGCCTCACCCCTCCCCTGCAGTCCCCTTCAACAACACATCCGTCATTCTCCGAACTTTGAATTTTTTAAAAGCTCACTCAAAACTCACTTTATCAGACAAGCATATGCTGTAACTTTGGCCATTCTCCCTTCAACCTCTAGCCAAATTGTACTCTGCAGCGTACCAAGGGTAGTTGGCATCCAGTGCTGATTAGTTCCAGACACCCCCTGCCCCATCAAACTATTTTTTTTGTTCCAGACACCCCCTGCCCCATCAAACTATTTTTTTTGTTCCAGACACCCCCTGCCCCATCAAACTATTTTTTTTGTTCCAGACACCCCCTGTCCCATCAAACTATTTTTTGTGTGTGTGTGTGTGTGTGTGTGTGTGGGGGGGGGGGGGGGGTTAGGGGTTGTCCACTAAGTGCATTGTGGCAAAATTTTGGGAAAAGGAATAAGGGCAACATGCGAAGTGCTGAAAAATGGGTGTGGTCATGACAGGATGTGGGTGGAGCTAACTGCATTGTAACAGTGTAACTGAAGGGCAGTGGGCCTGAGTAATCCCTAAAAATAGACAAAGTGATCATAAAAGTACAGTAACTATAACTATAGTTCCCCTATACAGTAACTATAACTATAACTATAGTTCCCCCAAAGGAAAAAAAAAACACACACACATAAGAAAGCAGCATTTAACCCATGATGTGGTGCAATGTCAGATTTGCATCATGGATGTGCAGACTATAAATCTTCAGAAACTGCGTGACGCGATCCTGCCAATATGTTGGTTTCTTGGCAGATAGCCTTGACCAGCCACCTCAGCCAATTGGTAGACTCATGTATAAGTCAACTCCAATGTTCAACCCTCTTAATCTGGCATTTTTATTATATTATGTACTGATTTGTATATAATAAAAATAACATAAAAATACTATCTAATGGGGGGCGGAGCGCAACATGGCCGCGTGAGGACGTGCTGATCCAAGGCTCCCAGCCACATGAAGATATACAGCCAGTTTTATCTTCTTAGATCCCCCTAATTTTCACCCGACGGGTTATGGCAAGTAAGCCTAAGCGCAGGGACACAGAAAGCTCCCAGAGGACCCCTAGATGACTTTTTTACTCCTCGGACCACCAGGAGTAGGACTTCTAGGATGGCTGACACTCCCGCTTCTGGTTCCTCCCCGGCAAGCTCGCCTGGCACTTCTGATAGAACTAGCACTCTGGAGAAGATGTGGACTTTTCTAAGAGGTATACCGACCAAAAATGATATGCAACTACAGCAAATAATGAACTCCACTAAGGAGGAGATCACCTCACTGCGAGCAGACATTACAGCTACTGTACAGCGGGTCCCGGGGCTAGAGGCTGCGGTCGTGTCGTTATAAGCAGAGATTTCCCTATTAAAGGATTTACGAGATAAACAGACGGCGCTACAGAGCCATTTGCGTTCACATCTGGAGGACCTACAAAACCGCAGCCGTCACAACAATGTGAGGGTCTGCGGGCTCCCGGAAACCACACGACAGGAGAACTTACAACCTACTCTACAAGCTATTTTTAATGGCCTCCTTAATAGACCAGCGGGTACCCTCATTAAAATGGACAGAGTACACCGTGCGCTGGACCGAAGGGGTGAGATTACTCGGACTGGGGGACGTACTGTCCCAAGAAATTAATGGAAAAGAACATCCGTGATGTATCTAATAGGGATGCTCTTTCGGATTCCGCGGAAATGCAATTTCCGAAATTCCGATCGGAAATTGCATTTCCGCATCGGAATGCGGAAATCGGTAATGCAAGTGCGGTAGGCGGATTTCCGCTGGAAATCCCGGAAATTTCCGCTGGAAATTGCGGAATTTCCACCCGACTTTAACATCGATTTTCTCAAAAACTATAAGGTCTTTTTGAAAACTTTTTACTGCATCTTGTTCGCAAGATTCAGTTTAATAAACCCTGAAAATGTGGTGTTTCTAGGACTTAAGGGGGCTTTGCTATTAACCACTAAAGTCGGCAGATTTTTACTGTAATGTAAAATGCAGAAAATCTGCATCTGCCTATTTTCTGCATTTTACATTACAGTAAAAATCCGCCAACTTTAGCGGTTATTAGCAAAGCCCCCATAAGTCCTAGAAACACCATATTTTTAGGGTTTATTAAACAGAATCTTCTAAACACGTTGCAAAAAAAGTTTTCAAAAAGACCTTATAGTTTTTGAGAAAATCGATGTTAAAGTTGGGCGGAATTTCCGCGTTTCGGCGGAAATTCCGCTTTGTAATGCGGAAATTGGTAGCGGAAAGCGGAATCCGTAATTTGCAATGGCATTTCTGACCATCCCTCATATCTAAGTATGAAACTAAGCCCCGCTGAACAAAACTACAGTGTGAAAGAGATGTCGCGAACCTCCGATTTTCGGTTCGCGAACTTCCGCGGAAGGTTCGGTTCGCGGAAAAGTTCGCGAACCGCAATAGACTTCAATGGGGAGGCGAACTTTGAAAAATAGAAAAAATTATGCTGGCCACAAAAGTGATGGAAAAGATGTTTCAAGGGGTCTAACACCTGGACGGGGGCATGGCGGAGTGGGATACATGCCAAAAGTCCCGGGGAAAAATCTGGATGTGACGCAAAGCAGCGTTTTAAGGGCAGAAATCACATTGAATGCTAAATTGCAGGCCTAATGTGCTTTAAAACATCTTGCATGTGTATACATCAATCAGGGAGTGTAAATAAATACCCGAACCACGTCATATCTCCGCCATTTGTCTGTGGGTTTAGCTTTGGGTAGGCAGGCAGGGTAGTTCGCGCTCCAGCCACGCTAGCCAGGGTCCCCCCAGTCATTGTGTGTCGCTGCTGGGAACAGTAGTACACCGCTCGCTCAGCCACACTATATAGCATTGTGTTTACTGCCACTCTGTGTACCTCGCTCAGCCACACTATATAGCATTGTGTTTACTGCCACTCTGTGTCTGCTGGGAACAGTAGTACACTGCTCGCTCAGCCACACTATATAGCATTGTGTTTACTGCCACTCTGTGTACCTCGCTCAGCCACACTATATAGCATTGTGTTTACTGCCACTCTGTGTCTGCTGGGAACAGTAGTACACTGCTCGCTCAGCCACACTATATAGCATTGTGTTTACTGCCACTCTGAGTCTGCTGGGAACAGTAGTACACTGCTCGCTCAGCCACACTATATAGCATTGTGTTTACTGCCACTCTGTGTACCTCGCTCAGCCACACTATATAGCATTGTGTTTACTGCCACTCTGTGTCTGCTGGGAACAGTAGTACACTGCTCGCTCAGCCACACTATATAGCATTGTGTTTACTGCCACTCTGTGTACCTCGCTCAGCCACACTATATAGCATTGTGTTTACTGCCACTCTGTGTCTGCTGGGAACAGTAGTACACCGCTCGCTCAGCCACACTATATAGCATTGTGTTTACTGCCACTCTGTGTCTGCTGGGAACAGTAGTACACCGCTCGCTCAGCCACACTATATAGCATTGTGTTTACTGCCACTCTGTGTCTGCTGGGAACAGTAGTACACTGCTCGCTCAGCCACACTATATAGCATTGTGTTTACTGCCACTCTGTGCACCTCGCTCAGCCACACTATATAGCATTGTGTTTACTGCCACTCTGTGTCTGCTGGGAACAGTAGTACACTGCTCGCTCAGCCACACTATATAGCATTGTGTTTACTGCTACTCTGTGTACCTCGCTCAGCCACACTATATAGCATTGTGTTTACTGCCACTTTGTGTCTGCTGGGAACAGTAGTACACCGCTCGCTCAGCCACACTATATAGCATTGTGTTTACTGCCACTCTGTGTACCTCGCTCAGCCACACTATATAGCATTGTGTTTACTGCCACTCTGTGTCTGCTGGGAACAGTAGTACACTGCTCGCTCAGCCACACTATATAGCATTGTGTTTACTGCCACTCTGTGTACCTCGCTCAGCCACACTATATAGCATTGTGTTTACTGCCACTCTGTGTCTGCTGGGAACAGTAGTACACCGCTCACCCACCACTGTATAGCATTGTGCTCTGTGTCGCTGCTGGGAATAGTGGTACACCGCTCACCCACCACTGTATAGCATTGTGCTCTGTGTCGCTGCTGGGAATAGTGGTACACCGCTCACCCACCACTGTATAGCATTTCTGTACTGCCACTGTACTGCTGCCAGTCAGCGTGTACTTTAAGGATAAGTGAAATGAGGAAGAAATCCGGTGAAAGAGGGAGGGGCAAGGGAAGAGGTGTTTCCCCTGACGGTTCACATACAGGCCACAGGGGAGCACCCAAGAAAACCCACTCAATACCGCCCATGTTGTCCAGGACAACAACCCTCACAAATCCAAAAGAACAGGACCAGATAATTACTTGGATGACCTCTCAAGCATCCAGCAGTGGGTTAAGCAGCACCAGCACATCACGCACGAGGTCCGAGTCCTCAGCCAGTTACAAGGAGCCAGTGGGCACAAAGCTGACACAACCGGCAGCGACACCACGCACACAACTGCCAGATAACCAGTCCGATGAATTACCTCAGGACACAATGGGGTATTCGCAGGAGCTATTCCCAGCCCAACAAACTTCCACCTTTGAAAGGTCAATGGAGGAACAGCCAGAAATGTTGTGCCCGGATTCACAACCATTAACTGTGGGAAATGCACCGCGCACTGAAATACAAGCAGGGCCGGATTTGTACTCTTTACCGCCCTAGGCCACTGTCACCAGCCGCCCCCTTCAGTATAGGTAGCCAGATGACCCCTCCCCTTTCCTCTAGTATATGTAGTCAGATGACACCTCCCCTTTCCCTATAGTATATATAGCCAGATGACTCTTCTCCCCCTTTTCCTCCAGCATAGGTAGCTAGATGACTCCCTTAATCCCTTTTTTTCCCACCCCTCTTTCAGTATAGGTAGCCAGCTTGCCTTCACACCACAGCAGCAATTAGTGTCACTCATTTCTCAGCTCGTCTCCAGTGCAGAAGCTTCCTCTTCCTTTCCATCTCCAATGCTGTCCATAGCCGCCGGCCACAATGCAAAAGTGCACGGAGAGCAAGATGACTGCTGCACAAGCGTCTAGCAGCAGAGTACCGCGGTCAGGTGCTCGCCTGATCTCCCTGCATCGCAGCATTTGCAAGCTTGCAAATGCTGCACCAGTTTAGCCTGCTGCTTTGGTGCCCTTCCTCCTGTGGTGCCCTAGGCCATGGCCTAGGTGGCCTTGGCCTAAATCCAGCCCTGAATACAAGGCGAGTCTGAGGAGGACTCGGAAACCCAAATCCCAGAGCAAGTTGGGCAGGAGGGGTTGCAATTGCAGGAGGTCGGCCGACAAGATCTGGAAGACGACGTTGTAGTGAGCTGCGCAGAGGTTGTTCTGGGGAGCTCTACTCCACGGCGGCGGCCCCCCACAATGACATATGACGAGTTTCAGGAGATGGAAGAAGAGGGTATGGACAATGTGGACATAGACCCAGATTTTGTTTGTGAACGACAACATCGCCGTCGTAGCAGCAGCACAGATGAGTCTGTTAGAGAACCCACTGCTGCACGAGTTCGCCTTGTGCCACAAGGTAGGCGGCGCGCAATTTCAGGCACCACAAGCGTGGAAGTTCAAGTGAGAGGCAAAAGAGGCGCAAACAGAAATCGCCAGCAAGGCAGGTGCTCCAAAGTCTGGGCTTTCTTTGAAGACTGCACTGAGGATGGTACTATGGCGATTTGCAAGGTGTGCAAGACCAGCCTGAGCAGGGGGAAAAGTATTAACAACCTCTCCACCACCAGCATGAGCCACCACATGCTATCCAAACATCCCACTCTGTGGGCAAACGTGGCAGGACAGGGTACCAGCAACACTGCCTCCCTTGGGGTCACCAGACTCACCACCAGACCCGCCTCAGCAGCAGCAGTAGCCCAGCCATTGCGTGGTTCACAACATTCACAAACATCAGACGACGCTGACACTGTCACTTTCCGGAGTAGTGCTCTTGAGGTCTCCTAGTGTTCATCAAACACAACAACCAACAGCCGTTGAGTGTGCAGCCCTATGGTTCAGTTGTCTGTCTCGGAGATGTTTGAGCGCAAGAGGAAATTGCCAGCAAATGACCCCCGGGCCGTGGCAGTAACAGCCAGCATAGCCAAGCTTCTGGCCTGCGAAATGCTGCCATATCGAGTGGTGGAGACAAACAGCTTCAAGGGCATGATGTCAGTGGCCATCCCACGTTATGTGGTTCCCAGCCGCTACCACTTTGCGCGCTCTGCAGTGCCTGAGTTGCATGAGCACTTGGTCAGCAAAATAACCCGAAGCTTGAAGAATGCCGTTGCCTGCAAGGTTCACCTCACCACTGACACCTGGACGAGTGCGTTCGGCCAGGGTCGATACATCTCCCTTACCGCGCACTGGGTGAACCTTGTGGAGCCTGGCAGCGATTCCTCACCTGCTACGGCGCGGGTGTTGCCCACACCGCAAACAGCTGCACCGCCGTCCCTCCCACTGGATAACAACAGCAGCACCTACCTCTCTGACTCCTTCTCCTCCAACGCATCTCAAAGCTGTACCTCATACGGAAACGCTAACCCAACAGCAGTAGGATCGTGGAAGCAGTGCAGCACAGCTGTTGGCATGCGTCAGCAAGCGTTGCTGAAGCTGATCTGCCTTGGGGATAAGCAGCACACAGGGGAGGAAATTTGGAGGGGAATAAAGGAACAGACAGATTTGTGGCATGCACCGCTGGACCTGAAACCGGGCATGGTTGTGTGTGATAATGGGAGTAATCTCATTCGCGCTTTAAGGTTGGCTAAGCTGACACACATCCCTTTCCTGGCGCACGTGATGAACCTAGTAGTTCAGCGGTTCCTGAGGACATACCCAGGCGTGGCCGATCTTCTGTTGAAGGTGCGACGAGTGGCCAAACATTGTAGAAATTCCAGTACTGCTTCGGGGGCACTCGCCAAGATGCAGGAGGGCTTCAATCTCCCCCACCATCACTTGCTGTGTGATGTCCCTACGTGCTGGAATTCTACGCTGCACATGCTAGCCCGCTTTTGCGAGCAGAAGAGTGCAGTGGTCCAGTACATGACGGCGCAGTACCGAGGCGCATCCGGACAGCTGCCAAGCTTCTGTGGATCCGATTGGGCCAACATGTTGGACCTCTGCCAAGTCTTGCAAAATTTTGAGCAATCCATGTTGCTTGTGAGCAGTGACAACTCTTCAGTCAGCATTACCATACCACTGCTGTGTTTACTGAAGAGGTCAATGTTGAAAATCAAGGAAACAGCTGTCATGATGCAACTGGGGGAATAAGAAGGAGAAAACGATCAGCGTGATGGTACCAACATCAGGCCATCCGCCTCAGGAAACGCTGGCCCTAGCAGCTATGACGAAGAAGAGGAGGAGGAACAGCTGGAGTTGGAGCAGGAATTTCCTGCCACCACTGACGTGGGCCAGAGCGGTGCACGTTGGACTTCCACAATTTAGCGCGAATGGTCAGCAGAAGCAGACCAGGAAGAAGGTGACGACTATGATGCATCACAACAACTATCACAATGCTCACAAGAGGATGATGAGGATTCTGGCAGGACTCTGGCACACATGGCTCAATTCATGCTAGACTGCATTGAACGCGACCCACGCATTGTGCGCATTCTGGACAACACCAATTACTGGGTTTATACCCTTCTGGATCCACGGTACAAACACAATGTTCCAAAACTGCTTGAAGAAAGAGTCAGACAGGTCAAAATGGAAGAATACCAGCAGGCCCTTGTGGAGACTTTAGAGAGGAGATTGACATCCTCCCCCTCCTCTAGCCAGTTGTACACCGACAGACTGACTTCCGCAAACCCAGGACGACCAGGAGGGCAGCAAACAACACAAGCCGCAGCTAGTGCCCAAAAAGGAATGGTATCGGCAGTGTCCTTGGAGTGGGAAAATTTTATGACACCCATGCAGCAGCAGCACACAGAACAGCAAGCGTGCAGATCCACCTCCAACACCGATCGCCTGGAGAAGATGGTCAAGGACTACATGTCAGATGGCGTAGCTGTGTTGAACAATCCATCTGCACCCTTCAACTATTGGGTATCGAAGCTAGACACCTGGCACGAACTGGCAATGTACGCAATAGAGGTGCTGGCTTGCCCGGCAGCCAGCGTTATGTCGGAACGCTGTTTCAGTGCTGCCGGAGGCATCGTCACAGATCGGCGTATCCGCCTCTCCACAGAAAATGCAGACCGTCTGACTCAAATTAAAATGAATCAATCCTGGATTGGAAACGACTATGCAACACTCCTGAACCCCAACCAAGTAACATGAACAATGACCATCTGTGATGGGTTAGCGTTTCCGGTCCCTGTTTATTGAACCTCTTATCTGTATTACATTTATGACTGCATGGCGGCAAAAAACATGCTATCCGCACGCTTCTTGTCCTCATGCAAGGCCTGGGTTGTTGTGTCTGAAAGTGTGGCCTTCTCCTCCTGCGCCTCCTCCTGTTCCATCACGTGTGCTGCTGCTGGGTTAGCGTTGCCGGTCCCTGTTTATGGAACCTCTTATCTTTATTACATTTATGACTGCATGGCGGTAAAAAGCATGCTATCCGCACGCTTCTTGTCCTCATGCAAGGCCTGGGTTGTTGTGTCTGAAAGCGTGGCCTTCTCCTCCTGCGCCTCCTCCTGTTCCATCACGTGTGCTGCTGCTGCTGCTGGGCCGGCCTGGGTTAGCGTTTCCGGTCCCTGTTTATTGAACCTCTCATCTGTATTACATTTATGACTGCATGGCGGCAAAAAGCATTGCTATATCCGCACGCTATTTGTCCTCATGCAAGGCCTGGGATGTTGTGTCTCAAAAAGCGTGGCCTTCTCCTCCTGCGCCTCCTCCTGTTCCATCACGTGTGCTGCTGCTGCTGCTGGCCTGGGTTAGCGTTTCCGGTCCCTGTTTATTGAACCTCTCATCTGTATTACATTTATGACTGCATGGCGGCAAAAAGCATTGCTATATCCGCACGCTTTTTGTCCTCATGCAAGGCCTGGGTTGCGTCTCAAAAAGCGTGGCCTTCTCCTCCTGCGCCTCCTCCTGTTCCATCACGTGTGCTGCTGCTGCTGCTGGGTTAGCATTGCCGGTCCCTGTTTATTGAACCTCTCATCTTTATTACATTTATGACTGCATGGCGGCAAAAAGCATTGCTATATCCGCACGCTATTTGTCCTCATGCAAGGCCTGGGATGTTGTGTCTCAAAAAGCGTTGCCTTCTCCTCCTGCGCCTCCTCCTGTTCCATCACGTGTGCTGCTGCTGCTGCTGGCCTGGGTTAGCGTTTCCGGTCCCTGTTTATTGAACCTCTCATCTGTATTACATTTATGACTGCATGGCGGCAAAAAGCATTGCTATATCCGCACGCTTTTTGTCCTCATGCAAGGCCTGGGTTGCGTCTCAAAAAGCGTGGCCTTCTCCTCCTGCGCCTCCTCCTGTTCCATCACGTGTGCTGCTGCTGCTGCTGGGTTAGCGTTGCCGGTCCCTGTTTATTGAACCTCTCATCTTTATTACATTTATGACTGCATGGCGGCAAAAAAGCATTGCTATATCCGCACGCTATTTGTCCTCATGCAAGGCCTGGGATGTTGTGTCTCAAAAAGCGTGGCCTTCTCCTCCTGCGCCTCCTCCTGTTCCATCACGTGTGCTGCTGCTGCTGCTGCTGGGTTAGCGTTGCCGGTCCCTGTTTATTGAACCTCTCATCTTTATTACATTTATGAATATATAAAGTCAGCGCAGGTCTATAGTAATACAGCTTTCATCATTTTTTGGTATACAGGATCTTCGAACAAAAGGGTAAAGAAGCAAGGCTTACCAGATTCCAACAACCCACATTATAAGGTTGTAAACCAGTTTGATAGGTGGTCCGCAGAACTTTCAAATGGTGTCGTTTCACCAGCGATGTTGCACACTACAGATTCCTCCGGAATATAGTAGATATCCTGGATATCTACTATATTCCGGAGGAATCTGTAGTGTGCAACATCGCTGGTGAAACGACACCATTTGAAAGTTCTGCGGACCACCTATCAAACTCGTTTACAACCTTATAATGTGGGTTGTTGGAATCTGGTAAGCCTTGCTTCTTTACCCTTTTGTTCGAAGATCCTGTATACCAAAAAATGATGAAAGCTGTATTACTATAGACCTGCGCTGACTTTATATATTCATTGCTTGTGTGGACTTTTGGACATTGTCCTTCTCGGCTGCGGTCGCCTTCTGCCTTGGCGCTGACACTTGTTTTTTATTTTTATTACATTTATGACTGCATGGCGGCAAAAAGCATTGCTATATCCGCACGCTATTTGTCCTCATGCAAGGCCTGGGATGTTGTGTCTCAAAAAGCGTGGCCTTCTCCTCCTGCGCCTCCTCCTGTTCCATCACGTGTTCTGCTGCTTGTGCTGGGTTAGCATTACCGGTCCCTTTTCCTGGAACCTCTTCTCTGTATTACATTTATGACTGCATGGCGACAAAAAGCATGTTACCTGTGCAAAGAAACATGACATTTTCCACATTTAAAAGACAGTTTTCCTTTTGAAACTTTAAAATCGATTTTCTCAAAAACTATAAGCTCTTTTTGCTAAATTTTTTTCCTCTTGTACCCACTCCCAAGGTGCACATACCCTGTAAATTTGGGGTATGTAGCATGTAAGGAAGCTTTACAAAGCACGAAAGTTCGGGTCCCCATTGACTTCCATTATGTTCGGAGTTCGGCGCGAACACTCGAACATCGCGGCGATGTTCGGTGAACGTTTGCGAACCCGAACATCTAGGTGTTCGCCCAACACTACGTGACTGACACACCAAACTCACTGTGTAACGCACCGCAAACAGCTGTTTGTGTAGTGACGGCCATGCTGGACTACTGCGCAACATGGCGAGATTGCTCTTCCTCACTCAGTGATGTCAGGTAATGTGTGACTTCCTTCTCAACTTTCCATGGCATTGTTAAAAAGCTTACGTTTTGTTTTTAAATTACATTTTCTACTTGCTGTGTACTTGTTCAGTACCGCTACAATGAGAATCCTGTGGAGGCGGGCAAGTCTGCCATTGTGACCCCGGGTAATGGCCGGGGAATGAGGGGTTTGAATCCGGTGTGGAGCCTGAGCAACGGCTACCACTACATATCCAAGGAGGGCAGTGGGCAGGCATGCACGCCCGCCCGCCCCGAGGTAGTGACCAAAAATAACAATACAGGAGGCGGACTTTCGAGGCCCTGCTGTGTATTTGAAATGAATTAACTTTAAATCCTTTAACGGGAATCCGTTATGGAGGGCAAGTCTGCCATTGTCACCGCAGGGAATGAAGGTTGGATTCCGTCCCGAAGTGGGAGCCTGCTGAGACCCATGCTGTAGCTGCCCTGACCGTGCTTTGCAGACCAGGCATCTGTGGTCAGATGGACCCTTGAGCCAGCGGAAGACAAACCAAGTCGAAAGCATTTGCCAAGAATGTTTTACGGAGGGCAAGTTTTGTTGGCATTTTTGTAAATTGTTTGAAAATGTAGATGGTTGTATTTTTAAATTGTTTGAAGGTTTAGATGGTTGTATTTTTAAATTGTTTGAAAGTTTAGATGGTTGTATTTTTAAATTGGTTGAAAGTTTAGATGGTTGTATTTTTAAATTGTTTAAGTGTAGCCATTCTTCCTCCCCCCAGCCACGAACAATACCATGGGAACGTGGAGCAGCAGAAGCCCCCTGTGACGGCTGCCGCGGTTGTTCTCCGCGGCTTGTCTTTTGAGGGGTGCTGCTTTTCCTCAGGTGTTCTTGCCATAGCTGTTTGTGCCTTCTCTCCAGGTGCCTTCGTAAAGCACTTGTCCCTACGTGACAGTTGGCCTTTCCACGGCTCAATTTTTGCTGGCAGAGACACTAGATGGCTTTGCTCCGATCTGAGACACACACGTTAAAAAATTTCCAAACCGCTGAGCCCCCCTGGGCTGATGGCGCTATGGTGGCATCAGCAGCTGACTTTGAAGGACATGTTGGCTGTCTGGCCATAGCGGGCGATACAATGCGCCGGACACTGCCCCCAGCTGTTTCTGAGGACGAGCTCCCTCTTGTATTGCGTTCCGGAGTTGGAGCCTGATGAACGGCTACCACCACACATCCAGGCAAGGAGGGAGGCAGGCAGGCATGCACGCCTGCCCCGAGGTAGTGACCAAAAATAACAATACAGGACTCAGGAGGACCTTTTGCGGCCCTAATTGAAATGAATTAACTTTAAATCCTTTAACGGGAATCCGTTATGGAGGGCAAGTCTGCCATTGTCACCGCGGGGAATGAAGGTTGGATTGCGGCCCGAAGTGGGAGCCTGCTGAGACCCATGCTGTAGCTGCCCTGACCGTGCTTTGCAGACCAGGCATCTGTGGTCAGATGGACCCTTGAGCCAGCGGAAGACAAACCAAGTCGAAAGCATTTGCCAAGAATGTTTTACGGTGGGCAAGTTTTTTGCCCTTTTTTTAAATTGTTTGAAAATGATAGATGGTTGTATTTTTAAATTGTTTGAAAGTTTAGATGGTTGTATTTTTAAATTGTTTGCAAGTTTAGATGGTTGTATTTTTAATTTGTTTAAAAGTGTATCCATGCAAGTGCAAGTTATGCACTGACTGCCAGGTATAATGTGCAGTCACAGATGCAGTAAAAGGTATGCAGTGACTGCAAACAGCCGTTTGTGTAGTGATGGCCGTGCTGGACTGGTGCGCACCATGACGAGAGTGCAGGTGATGGTGGCTTTTCAGCCCATATGCTCGCCCGGCTGATGTAGCTGAATGACAGAACAGTGACTGTCCAGCTGATCAAATTTGGTCTGACCACAATGAAGCAACGACCTTATTATCTTTTGTGTGCCACCCCCACCCGAGACACTCAAATAGCCGGCGGTCATTGCTTCATTGTGATGCGCAAGCCCCTTCACTGCGGCAAGGTAATGATCACGAAGGGGGATGGGCACATGTACACGCACCAGAAAAATTAGTGTAGCGGCCGCTGCTAGCAGCGGCCTTAAAAATTCAGGAATCCGCCTAGAGTCCTGGACCCTGTTGGTGGTGGCGGAGAAGGCAGTCAAGCTGCCTGCAGGCAGAGATGCTGTGTGTGGGGACTGACTTAGTCTTCGGTCGTGCAGTAGCCCTCCGTGATCCATTCCTCATTCATTTTGATAAAGGTCAGGTACTGAACACTGTCGTGACTTAGGCGACTTCTCTTCTCAGTAACTATGCCTCCAGCTGCACTGAAGGTCCTTTCTGACAGGACGCTTGCGGCAGGGCAAGAGAGAAGTTGTATGGCAAATTGGGACAGCTCTGGCCACAGGTCAAGCCTGCGCAACCAGTAGTCCAAGGGTTCATCGTCGCTTTTCGCAGAGTCTACATTCACACTCAAGGCCAGGTAGTCGGCTACCTGCCGGTCCAGGCGTTGGTGGCTGGTGGATCCGGAAGGACTATGGCGAGGAGTTGGACTAAAGAACGTCTGCATGTCCGACATCACCCTGAGATCGCTGGAGCGTCCTGTTCTTGCCTGCGTGGACTTGGGAGGAGGAGGGTTACTGCCAGTGGTACCTTGATTGCGTTGTGCAGCCACATCACCCTTAAATGAATTGTAAAGCATCATCGACAGCTTGTTCTGAAAGTGCTGCATCCTTTCCGCCTTTTGTTGAGTTGGTAACAGGTCGGCCACTTTGTGCCTGTACCGAGGGTCTAGTAGCGTGGCCACCCAGTACAGGTCATTCGTCTTGAGTTTTTTGGTACGGGGATCCCTCAACAGGCTGGACAACATGAAAGAGGACATCTGCACAAAGCTGGATGCAGACGTACTCTCCATCTCCTCTTGCTCTTCCTCAGTGACGGGACGCAACTCCTCTTCCTCCCCCCAGCCACGAACAATACCACGGGAACGTGGAGCAGCAGAAGCCCCCTGTGATGGCTGCCGCGGTTGTTCTCCTTCCGCCGCCTCTTCCTCCTCCACAGAAACACTTCCCTCCTCATCACCATCATCAGAGTCTGACTCCTCTCCTTCCCCACACGACTCCTCTTCTTCCTCCTCCTCCCCCCTCTGTGCTGCCGCCGGTGTTGTGGAAACATCGGGTTCGTGTGTTAATGGCTCCCACGACTCCTGCTGCCCTAACTCTTCTTGTTCACGCTCCTCCACAGCTGTATCCACCACTCTACGCACGGCACGCTCCATGAAGTAGGCGTAGGGGATCAAGTCGCTGATGGTGCCCTCATCGCGACTCACCAGTTTGGTCACCTCAAAGGGCTCCATGACCCTGCATGCATTTCGCATTAGTGTCCAGTTGTTGGGCCACAACATCCCCATCCTCCCAGATTGTGTCCTTGTACTGTAATGATACAGGTACTTGGTGACAGCTTTCTCCTGGTCTAGCAGGTGAGAGAACATCAGCAGGGTGGAATTCCAGCGAGTCGGGCTATCGCAAATCAGGCGTCTCACCGGCAAGTTGATTCTACGCTGAATCTCCGCAAAGCGTGCCATGGCCTTGTAAGAGCGCCTATAATGCCTACACAACTTCCTGGCCTGCTTCAGGACGTCCTCTAAGCCTGGGTACTTGGACACAAATCTTTGCACGACCAGATTAAGCACATGTGCCATGCAGGGTATGTGTGTCAGCTTTCCCAAATTCAACGCAGCAATGAGATTGCTGCCGTTGTCACACACCACGTTGCCGATCTCAAGCTTGTGCGGGGTCAGCCATTGCTCCACCTGTTTGTTAAGAGCAGCCAGGAGAGCTGCTCCAGTGTGACTCTCCGCTTTCAGGCAAGACATGTCTAACATTGCATGACACCGTCGCACCTGGCATGCAGCATAGGCCCTGGGGTGCTGGGGCTGTGTAGCTGGAGAGGAGATGGTGGCACCAGCCAAGGAGGAGGAGGAGGATGACGACAGCGAAGCGGTGATAGCAGGTGGAGAGGAGGTGGCTGGAGGCCTGCCTGCAAGCCATGGAGGTGTGACAAGCCGGTCCTCTGCGCAGCCACGTACTCCCTGCTTGCTGCCATCGGTCACCAGGTTGACCCAATGGGCTGTGTATGTAATGTAGTTGCCCTGCCCGTGCTTGGTAGACCAGGCCTCCGTGGTCAGGTGGACCCTTGACCCAACGCTGTGTGCCAGAGATGACACCACTTGCCTCTCAACTGCACGGAAGAGTTTGGGTATGGCCTTTTGTGAAAAATAATTGCGGCCTGGTATCTTCCACTGCGGTGTACCAATGGCCACAAACTTACGGAAAGCCTCCGAATCCACCAGCTTGTATGGTAATAGCTGGCAAGCTAATAGTTCCGCCACGCCAGCTGTCAGGCGCTGGGCAAGAGGGTGACTGGCAGACATTTGCCTCTTCCACTCAAATACTTCCTTCATGGACAGCTGGGTACTGCTGTGGGCAGAGGAGAAGGAACCGCTGAAGGGAAGAGGCGGTGTGGAGGAGGGTGGCTGTGAAGGTGCAAGGGAGAAAGTGGATGAAGACGATGCACCTGAAGGAGGAAGAGGAGAAGGAGGGTGGCTTGTCTTTTGAGGGGTGCTGCTTTTCCTCAGGTGTTCTTGCCATAGCTGTTTGTGCCTTTTCTCCAGGTGCCTTCGTAAGGCACTTGTCCCTACGTGAGAGTTGGCCTTTCCACGGCTCAATTTTTGCTGGCAGAGACAACAGATGGCTTTGCTCCGATCTGAGACACACACGTTAAAAAATTTCCAAACCCCTGAGCCCCCCTGGGGTGATGGCGCTACGGTGGCATCAGCAGCTGACGTTGAAGGGCATGTTGGCTGTCTGGCCATAGCTGGCGATACATGGCGCCGGACACTGCCCCCAGCTGTTTCTGAGGACGAGCTCCCTCTATCATGGAGTCGTCTCCTCCTAGTCCTCTCTGACTCCTCCTCTGAACTGTCCCCCTGGTCATCTCCTTGTAATGATCTGTGCCTGTGTCATCCTGCTGGTGGCAGCACTAAGGAACTTGAGGTGGACTTCCGCTGTCTACCAGCAGATGGCTCTCATATTGCTGGGAGCAGTGCTATTCCTAGACTCACCAGCAGATGGAACTGTGGAAGATTCTGGCCAGTCACCTGAGCAATGTGCTGCATATTTAAGGCCGGACTTCCTAGCAGCACATTGCTAGGTCATTCCGTTTGTCTGCTCGCTGCAGTTGTGACTCTGGCCATCAAGTCCTGTGTTCCTGAACTCTGTTCCAGTATTCTGTACTCCTGGTATTTGATCCTTGCTAGTCTGACTATTCTCTGTCTTCTGCCTTTGTACTTGGTATTCTCTGATTATTGATCCTGGCTTGTATGACTATTCTTCCGTGTGCTGATTCTGCTGAGACGTGTCTGTATATATTGTATTATTGTATATGTTCTCATATTGTGAGTGTTGCTGTATATATTTGTATATATAGATAGATAGTCAGGGTTCTGGTATTTGTGGTGCACCACGCGTTGTTTGATTGTACGATTGTATGTGCATGGTGATCTACATTTGTTCACTTGCATTATTGTAAATAAACACATTTATTATTCTACTCTGTTGTGCAGACGTCAGTATTTCCATTGTGATCTTCTGGTTTTGTTAAACCAAAACGATTGCCATGCAGAGGTCGTGGATCTGCCAGTCTGGTTCCAGTCACGACCACGATCTGCATGGCCAATCGTTACAGAATGACCTAGCCTACCCATATATTGATCACAGAAATACTGCAGATTCATCTATCTGTACAAAGAGTTGGCGTTTTGATGAGGTGCACTACTATGCCTTGGTTGCTGAAGAAAGCAAAGATTATTCCTTCCTGTATTTTGCAGCTTATCCCAGAAAGCAGCTTCAGCAGTTATTGGAGTTAGTGCAAAACTATGTTAATCAGAAAATCTTGTCTGCAGAAGAGGTGCAGGACTTGCTGCAGGTCCTTCAATGGTTGCTGAAAAGTAAATTATCCAAGGATAATTTTCTTGATCCTCCATTTAGCCCATCTGATGTTACCGTTTTGACGTCTATTTTGAAAAACGACAGGGAATCTTTCTTTAAGTTCTACTCCAAGAAAGACAAAAATATTATGCAAGCTTGTGTCCAATCCCTTCAATCATTGTTTGATTTAAGAGTATGCAAATTCGAAAAAACCTACTTGTTAATGTCTGCCTGGGAAGAGATGTTGTTTTCCCAATGCAAACCTTGTTCTGTGACAGCAAAGAATAACCTTCAAATTAGTTCTTTGTCTGTTACAATCCAGTCCAGTCTTGATTCTGTTTCTGATGTAGTTCAGTCAAGTTCTCTTAATAGACAAATAAATTCTCTGCCAGTTAGGAACCAATCTCGTTTAGAGCCTGTCTTTTGTACAGCAGATATTCACTATCTATTTGATCATTTAAAGAAGGATAGGAAAAGTTTTTTTTTTAAACCACTATTCGAAAATTGGAAAGTTCTTGTCTGCTGAAATATGTGCATGCTGTGAAAAGGATGAGTGGTTACAAATTGTGTCCGCAGAAAGCCGCCTCTGCCCTGATCCAAGTTTGGGAGGAAATCTTGTCATTTGATGCAGATGCAGGCATGCATGTGATTGAGGAATCAAATGAGTGGAGAGATTGCAGCAATCGAGTCAGTTTTGATTTCACTGCAGAAGAGATCAATGCTTATTATGGCTATTTGAAGAATGATAGGGAAGAGTTTATGTCATTCTATTCGCAACAAAATGAGGAGTTTATTAGGAATTGTATCTGTGGAGTAAGATCTCTGATGGTTAATGCCTTGTGTGAGAATGAATCTGCCTCTGCTTTGATTGCCATCTGGCAAGAAATTCTTTCCTCTAAATTTCAATCTCCTCCTCTCTCTGATAACCCTTATGTCCAGAGTTCACAACCTGCATGTCAGTTATCTGTACAAACTCCATTGCAAACGGCAGTCAGAACCACACCTTGGTCCTGGCAAAAATCATTAGAAAACAAGTCATCATCCAAAAAGAAAAAGAAATTCTTTCCTACCAACTCCATTCAGCATGTGCAGCCCCCAGCCGATTCCAGTCGTGTGCAGCCCCCAGCCGATTCCAGTCGTGTGCAGCCCCCAGCCGATTCCAGTCGTGTGCAGCCCCCAGCCGATTCCAGTCGTGTGCAGCCCCCAGCCGATTCCAGTCGTGTGCAGGCCCCAGCCGATTCCAGTCGTGTGCAGGCCCCAGCCGATTCCAGTCGTGTGCAGGCCCCAGCCGATTCCAGTCGTGTGCAGGCCCCAGCCGATTCCAGTCGTGTGCAGGCCCCAGCCGATTCCAGTCGTGTGCAGGCCCCAGCCGATTCCAGTCGTGTGCAGGCCCCAGCCGATTCCAGTCGTGTGCAGGCCCCAGCCGATTCCAGTCGTGTGCAGCCCCCAGCCGATTCCAGTCGTGTGCAGCCTCCAGCCGATTCCAGTCGTGTGCAGCCTCCAGCCGATTCCAGTCGTGTGCAGCCTCCAGCCGATTCCAGTCGTGTGCAGCCTCCAGCCGATTCCAGTCGTGTGCAGCCTCCAGCCGATTCCAGTCGTGTGCAGCCTCCTTGCAGCTCCATACAAACTTCATCCAGCTCCATACAGACTTCATCCCAATCCGTGCAGACTTCAACCATGTCCATGCAGACTTCAACCATGTTTATGCAGACTCCAGGTGATTTGTGTCCTCAGCAATCTCCAGTCTGTCCTGAGCAGTCTTTCGCCTTTCTTTGTGGACTCTTTCATGGACTAGGTTTGCTGACAGTGGGTCAGCCTGCCAGGCCTGCAGAGCTCCAGAATATTTATCCTGCAGTATCCAGTCCTGCAATCCAGCCCGCAGAGTGTTGCATCCAGCCCGCGGAACTTTGCTCCCAGTCCGCACAGGCTCAGTTCACACAGTTTCAGTGCCAGTCCGCACAGACTGTATTGGGATCTCAGCCAACGGTCAAGCCAAGCGCTCAGCCAACGGTCCAGCCAAGCGCTCAGCCAACGGTCCAGCCAAGCGCTCAGCCAACGGTCCAGCCAAGCGCTCAGCCAACGGTCCAGCCAAGCGCTCAGCCAACGGTCCAGCCAAGCGCTCAGCCAACGGTCCAGCCAAGCGCTCAGCCAATGGTCCAGCCAAGTGCTCATCCAAAGGTCCAGATCCATGAGGTTACACAATCTGCTGTCCTGTCTGAAACTACTGAGCCTGCTGCCCTGTCTGAAGCATCCCAACCTGTTAACCTGCCTAAAGTTATCCCATATTCTGTTTTGCTTGAGGTTATGCAAGCTGCTGCCCAGCCTTCAGACTTTTGTTGCTACTGTTCTTGCTTCTCCTGGTAGTGCCTGGTCTGCTGGACTACTTGAGGGCACCCAGCTTACCATCCAGCCTGTTGCTGCCCTGTCCAAGACTATTCAGTCTGTTGCTAATCTGCCTGCAGCACTATCTGAAGCTTTCCAGTTAACTGCTCAGACGTCACAGACCTCTGCTGTTGATTCCAAGTCTGGCGACTCTGCTGTTGCTTCCAAGTCTGGCGACTCTGCTGTTGCTTCCAAGTCTGGCGACTCTGCTGTAGCTTCCAAGTCTGGCGACTCTGCTGTAGCTTCCAAGTCTGGCGACTCTGCTGTAGCTTCCAAGTCTGGCGACTCTGCTGTAGCTTCCAGGTCTGGCGACTCTGCTGTAGCTTCCAAGTCTGGCGACTCTGCTGTAGCTTCCAAGTCTGGCGACTCTGCTGTAGCTTCCAAGTCTGGCGACTCTGCTGTTGCTTCCAAGTCTGGCGACTCTGCTGTTGCTTCCAAGTCTGGCGACTCTGCTGTTGCTTCCAAGTCTGGCGACTCTGCTGTTGCTTCCAAGTCTGGCGACTCTGCTGTTGCTTCCAAGTCTGGCGACTCTGCTGTTGCTTCCAAGTCTGGCGACTCTGCTGTTGCTTCCAAGTCTGGCGACTCTGCTGTTGCTACTGAGGGTATCCAGTCTGCTGCCGCTTCTGAGGGTATCCAGTCTTCGGTTCCAGTTGTTGCTTCCCAGTCTTCGGTTCCAGTTGTTGCTTCCCAGTCTTCGGTTCCAGTTGTTGCTTCCCAGTCTTCGGTTCCAGTTGTTGCCTCCCAGTCTTCGGTTCCAGTTGTTGCCTCCAAGTCTTCGGTTCCAGTTGTTGCTTCCAAGTCTTCGGTTCCAGGGGTTGCTTCCAAGTACGGTGTTCCTGCGGATCTCAAGTCTGCTCCGGCTCTTCTTGATCCTGATGGGTTCCAGGCTGTTCCTGCTCCTTCGGATCCTGATGATCTCCACACTGCTGATGTCTCTGTTTCCCAATCTGTGTTTCTGCGTGACTCTTGCCAGTCACATGTCCAGGCTGTCCAGCCTCTAAAGACTCCGGTGGTCCATCTATATTTTATGTTTTTTGATTTCTCTCCCTCCCTGCCCACCCAGCCTCGGTTTTTCTATTGGGACCCAGGTGGGGCTAACTCTGGAGATCGTGTGGCGCGTTCGGAGTCCACTCCTAAAGGGGGGGGGGGTACTGTAATGATCTGTGCCTGTGTCATCCTGCTGGTGGCAGCACTAAGGAACTTGAGGTGGACTTCCGCTGTCTACCAGCAGATGGCTCTCATATTGCTGGGAGCAGTGCTATTCCTAGACTCACCAGCAGATGGAACTGTGGAAGATTCTGGCCAGTCACCTGAGCAATGTGCTGCATATTTAAGGCCGGACTTCCTAGCAGCACATTGCTAGGTCATTCCGTTTGTCTGCTCGCTGCAGTTGTGACTCTGGCCATCAAGTCCTGTGTTCCTGAACTCTGTTCCAGTATTCTGTACTCCTGGTATTTGATCCTTGCTAGTCTGACTATTCTGATTATTCTTCCGTGTGCTGATTCTGCTGAGACGTGTCTGTATATATTGTATTATTGTATATATTCTCATATTGTGTGTGTGTGTGTTGCTGTATATATTTGTATAGATAGTCAGGGTTCTGGTATTTGTGGTGCACCACGCGTTGTTTGATTGTATATTGTATGTGTATGGTGATCTGCATTTGTACACTAGCATTATTGTAAATAAAACACATTTATCATTCTACTCTGTTGTGCAGTCGTCAGTATTTCCATTGTGATCTTCTGGTTTTGTTAAACCAAAACGATTGCCATGCAGAGATCGTGGATCTGCCAGTCTGGTTCCAGTCACGACCACGATCTGCATGGCCAATCGTTACACTCCTCTACCGGGAATATATGTGGTATCCCTATAATCGTCATCATAATCCTCCTGGCCAGCTGCACTTTCCTCAGACACCTCCTCAACTGCACCAACTTCAGGTGTTTTATCAGCCCCCTCCACACACGTTACGTCCATACTATCGCCACCTAACTCAGACGTAGGAGGCGGTGTACCTGCGCCTTCTTCTTGTTGTTGCAGTAGTGGCTGTGAATCGGTGATTTCACCACCACCACCACCAAATAACTCCTGCGAAGTGTCAAATGCAGCGGATGTGGTGCTTGTTGTAGCGCTGGTGGCTGCGGGAGATGAGGTGTTCTGTGGTAAATACTCAATCACCTCCTCACGATTTTGGGAAGTGATGGCACGTGCCTTCTTCTGAGCACTGTATTTTGGGGCAGGTCCGCACGAAATCACAGCAACACCACCTCGCACAGACCTGCCGGTGCCTGGTGGCCTTCCTCTGGGTCTGCCTCTACCTCTTCCTCTACCTGGTTTGTCCATCTCAGGGGGATGCTAGGTATATGCAGTGAGCTGGGTTCACTGAACAGTAAAGGTACTAGGATGCAGTGAGGTGGGTTCACTGAACAGTAAAGGTACTAGGATGCGGTGAGGTGGGTTCACTCAACACAACAGGTAGTAGGTATATGTAGTGAGCTGGGTTCACTCAACACAACAGGTTGTAGGTATATGCAGTGAGCTGGGTTCACTCAACACAACAGGTTGTAGGTATATGCAGTGAGCTGGGTTCACTCAACACAACAGGTTGTAGGTATATGCAGTGAGCTGGGTTCACTCAACACTACAGGTAGTAGTAGGTATATGCAGTGAGCTGGGTTCACTCAACACTACAGGTAGTAGTAGGTATATGCAGTGAGCTGGGTTCACTCAACACTACAGGTAGTTATGTGCAGTGATGAGGTGGGTTAAGTAAACACAACAGGTACTGGGGGTATATGCAGTACTGGGTAGTACAATGTGCAGCTCCCTGTCACACACACAGGCAGTCAGTCACTGAATGTGCTGGGCTGCTGGCAGTGGCACACACACACTATCAATTAGCAAGGCTGTGCATGCAACAAAAGTGTCAGTTTGACACACAGTAAAAAAAAAAAAAAAATACAGGATGAGCTCTGACAAAAGCTAGGGTGCTATAAAGCAATAACAATCAGCCAAGGAGCAAACTAAGCAGCCAAGAACCTAACTAATCTGTCCCTAGAAGAACAAGTCTGCAGCAGCTGTCTCTTTCCTCTCACTAGCAGGCACACGAGTGAGTGTAATGGCAGCCGGAGCCTGCCTTATATAAGGGGGAAGGGGGGGGGGGGGGCTCCAGGGCTTACTATAGCCTGAATAGCTACAATGTGCCTGCTGACTGTGATGCAGAGTAGTGTTGGGCGAACAGTGTTCGCCACTGTTCGGGTTCTGCAGAACATCACCCTGTTCGGGTGATGTTCGAGTTCGGCCGAACACCTGATGGTGTTCGGCCAAACCGTTCGGCCACATGGCCGAACTAAGAGCGCATGGTTCCCCGAACGTTTGGCTAGCGCTGTGATTGGCCGAACGGGTCACGTGGTTCGGACCCGAACGCGCTCTGATTGGCCGAACTGTCACGTGGTTCGGGTAAATAAATACCCGAACCACGTCATATCTCTGTCATTTGTCTGTGGGTTTAGCTTTGGGTAGGCAGGCAGGGTAGTTTGCGCTCCAGCCACGCTAGCCAGGGTCCCCCCAGTCATTGTGTGTCGCTGCTGGGAACAGTAGTACACCACTCGCTCAGCCACACTATATAGCATTGTGTTTACTGCCACTCTGTGTACCTCGCTCAGCCACACTATATAGCATTGTGTTTACTGCCACTCTGTGTCTGCTGGGAACAGTAGTACACTGCTCGCTCAGCCACACTATATAGCATTGTGTTTACTGCCACTCTGTGTACCTCGCTCAGCCACACTATATAGCATTGTGTTTACTGCCACTCTGTGTCTGCTGGGAACAGTAGTACACCGCTCGTCCTCATGCAAGGCCTGGGATGTTGTATCTCAAAAAGCGTGGCCTTCTCCTCCTGCGCCTCCTCCTGTTCCATCCCGTGTGCTGCTGCTGCTGGGTTAGCGTTGCCGGTCCCTGTTTATTGAACCTCTCATCTTTATTACATTTATGACTGCATGGCGGCAAAAAGCATTGCTATATCCACACGCTATTTGTCCTCATGCAAGGCCTGGGATGTTGTGTCTCAAAAAGCATGGCCTTCTCCTCCTGCGCCTCCTCCTGTTCCATCACGTGTGCTGCTGCTGGGTTAGCGTTGCCGGTCCCTGTTTATTGAACCTCTCATCTTTATTACATTTATGACTGCATGGCGGCAAAAAGCATTGCTATATCCACACGCTATTTGTCCTCATGCAAGGCCTGGGATGTTGTGTCTCAAAAAGCGTGGCCTTCTCCTCCTGCGCCTCCTCCTGTTCCATCACGTGTGCTGCTGCTGCTGCTGGGTTAGCGTTTCCGATTCCTGTTTATTGAACCTCTCATCTTTATTACATTTATGACTGCATGGCGGCAAAAAGCATTGCTATATCCGCACGCTATTTGTCCTCATGCAAGGCCTGGGATGTTGTGTCTAAAAGCGTGGCCTTCTCCTCCTGCGCCTCCTCCTGTTCCATCACGTTTTCTGCTGCTTGTGCTGGGTTAGCGTTACCGGTCCCTTTTCCTGGAACCTCTTCTCTGTATTACATTTATGACTGCATGGTGACAAAAAGCATGTTACCTGTGCAAAGAAACATGACATTTTCCACATTTAAAAGACAGTTTTTCCTTTGAAACTTTACAATCAATTTTCTCAAAAACTATAAGCTCTTTTTCAAATATTTTTTTTCCTCTTGTACCCACTCCCAAGGTGCACATACCCTGCAAATTTGGGGTATGTAGCATGTAATGAAGCTTTAAAAAGCACGAAAGTTCGGGTCCCCATTGACTTCCATTATGTTCGGAGTTCGGCGCGAACACCTGAACATCGCGGCAATGTTCCGCGAACGTTCGCGAACCCGAACATCTAGGTGTTCGCCCAACACTAATGCAGAGGGTCAAAGTTGACTCTCATAGTGCATTATGGGGCGAATCGAACTTCCGTAAAAGTTCGCCTGGCGCAGGCGAACGTGAACCACCAATGTTCGCCTGGAACCATTCGCCAGCGAACCGTTCGCTACACCTCTACAGTGTGAGCGAGAATGCCTAGCTATCAAGTGGGCACTGAAAGCACTCTTAGGAGCAGATGTAGACTTGTCACAGTCACAGACCATGCGCCTTTGAGATAAATGGCTCTGGCCAAAGACAGGAATGCAAGAATCACACACTGGTTCTTAGCTCTGCAGGCTTTCAAGTACTCAGTGGAGCATCAGCCTGGGAAGCTCCATGGCAACGCGGATGCCCTCTCCAGAACGCACTGTTTAGTAGCGCAAAATGTCCTCCCCAACAGGGTCAGACAGAGGGAGGGGGTGTGTGACAGGGTGATCATTGCCTGGCTCATGTCACAGCAGATGGCAGATACCTGCATGTTGGATTCAGGCAAAGAGCAAATTAATTTGCTAAAAGGCTCCAGACAGGTTTGATTATGCAAGCTTTGACTGACCAGAACAAAGCCTGGTTGAAATGGGAGTCTGGAGCCAGTCAAGTGTATGAGGATGGGACACTTGACCACACCATCCAGGCCAGGACTTTGCTGACACTCTTGGGAGAGCAGTTGCAGCATAAATAGCATTGGAATTAGCAGCTGGCTGCTCTTGCTCTATGTCAGACTGTACATGCTAATCCAGAGGGTGGACACACACACAGAGAGAGTGCTCCTGGGACTACTGAACTATGAGTTGGACTGAAGGCCAAAATGACTTTTGCATTTGTTTGCTTTCACTAGCATAGTCAGGTTTCCAGATAGTGAGGAGGACCAGGAAGATCTGTCAAAATGTAAAGCAGTCATTGCACAGCTTGAATAACTATGTGATGGTGTCCCATCAAAATAACTCACACAGCCATTAATGTCTAAATTGCTGGCAACAAAAGTGAGTGCACCCCTAAGTGAGAAATGTGAAAACTATGCCTAAAGCATCAATATTTTATGTGCCCACCATTATTTTCCAGCACTTCCCTAACTCTCTTCAGTGTGGAGTTCACTAGAGTTTCTAGAACAGTAGTGTGTGTGTGGGGGGGGGGCACTGTGATATTTAATTACCCCGCGCTGCATTGAGTCTCTTTCTTCTTCCAGGCGGCCACTTGCACTATGCTCCCATCCTCCAGCTCCCGATCACGTGACATGCCATGTAACTGGGAGGCGGGGATGTCAGCATACAGCACACAGCTCCCGGAAGGAGGTGGAGACTTGATGTAATGTGCATCAGTTTCATATTGCTTAGTTTCCTGCACTACTTTGCATGGGGGAGGGGCAGGGCTGGTTCTAGACTTTTTGCCAACTGAGGCAAACTTGTGAGGATGCTGCCCCCCACCCCCCATATGGAGTACAATTTCCCCCAGAATAGGTAGCCTGGAGAGGGTAGCAGCCAGGAAGGGGGCATCGTTTATAGCAGTGGGGAGCAGGGTCACACCCCCCCCCCTCACCTGGGTCCCCCATCAGCTCTCCCGCTTCAACTATGTGCGCAGCATATCAGGCAACAGACGGGTGAAGTAACTACTTACCTCTTCCTTCCGCATTCCAGCGATGCGTATCACAGCTCATCTCCTCCTCAATGCCACACACTGAACTTGCACAAGTACAGCATTAAGGAGGAGACGAGCTGTGATACGCAGTGCTTGGACAGTGGGCAGCATTAAGGAGGGGACGAGCTGTGATACGCAGCGCTTGGACAGTGGGCGGCATTAAGGAGGAGACGAGCTGTGATATGCAGCGCTTGGACAGTGGGCGACATTAAGGAGGAGACGAGCTGTGGTACGCAGCGCTTGGACAGTGGGCAGCATTAAGGAGGAGACGAGCTGTGATATGCAGCTCTTGGACAGTGGGCGACATTAAGGAGGAGACGAGCTGTGATACGCAGCGCTTGGACAGTGGGGGGCATTAAGGAGGGGACGAGCTGTGATACGCAGCGCTTGGACAGTGCGCGGCATTAAGGAGGAGACGAGCTGTGATACGCAGCGCTTGGACAGTGGGCAGCATTAAGGAGGAGACGAGCTGTGATACGCAGCACTTGGACAGTGGGCAGCATTAAGAAGGAGACGAGCTGTGATACGCAGAGCTTGGACAGTGGGCGGCATTAAGGAGGAGACGAGCTGTGATACGCAGAGCTTGGACAGTGGGCGGCATTGAGGAGACGAGCTGTGCTACGCAGCGCTTGGACAGTGGGCGGCATTTAGGAGGAGACGAGCTGTGATACGCAGAGCTTGGACAGTGGGCGGCATTAAGGAGGAGACGGGCTGTGCTACGCAGCGCTTGGACAGTGGGCGGCATTTAGGAGGAGACGAGCTGTGATACGCAGAACTTGGACAGTGGGCGGCATTAAGGAGGAGACGGGCTGTGCTACGCAGCGCTTGGACAGTGGGCGGCATTTAGGAGGAGACGAGCTGTGATACACAGCGCTTGGACAGTGGGCAGCATTAAGGAGGAGATGAGCTGTGATACGCAGCGCCTGGACAGTGGGCGGCATTAAGGAGGGGACGAACTGTGATACGCAGCACTTGGACAGTGGGCGGCATTAACCTGCCTGGCGTTCTATTAAGATCGCCAGGCTGACGACCGGATGTTTTTTTTTTTAATAAAATAAAAAACTATTTCATGCAGCCAACTAAAAGTTGGCTGCATGAAAGCCCACTAGAGGGCGCTCCTAATCCGTACTTCTAATCGCCTCCAGCGATCAGAAGTAACAAGATGGGCCGCGATGAGCGGCCCTTCTTGTTTTGCTTTCCTCATCACCGGCGACGAGCGGAGTGACGTCATGGACGTCAGCCGACGTCCTGATGTCAGCCGCCTCCGATCCAGCCCTTAGCGCTGGCCGGAACTGTTTGGTCCGGCTGTGCTGGGCTCGGGCGGCTGGGGGGACCCTCTTTCGCCGCGCTGCGGCGACGATCAGGTAGCACATGCGGCTGGCAAAGTGCTGGCTGCGTGTGCTCCTTTTTATTTCGTAAAAATCGGCCCAGCAGGGCCTGAGCGGCACCCTCCGGCATCTCTGGATGAGCTCAGCTCGTCCAGAACGCTCAGGAGGTTAAGGAGGAGACGAGCTGTGATACGCAGTGCTTGGACAGTGGGCGGCATTAAGGAGGAGACAAGCTGTGATACGCAGTGCTTGGACAGTGGGCGGCATTAAGCAGGAGACAAGCTGTGATACGCAGTGCTTGGACAGTGGGCGGCATTAAGGAGGAGACGAGCTGTGATACGCAGCGCTTGGACAGTGGGCGGCATTAAGGAGGAGACAAGCTGTGATACGCAGCGCTTGGACAGTGGGCGGCATTAAGGAGGAGACAAGCTGTGATACGCAGTGCTTGGACAGTGGGCGGCATTAAGGAGGAGACAAGCTGTGATACGCATCACTTGGACAGTGGGCAGCATTAAGGAGGAGACAAGCTGTGATACGCAGCGCTTGGACAGTGGGCAGCATTAAGGAGGAGACAAGCTGTGATACGCAGCGCTTGGACTGTGGGCGGCATTAAGGAGGAGACAAGCTGTGATACGCAGCGCTTGGACAGTGGGCGGCATTAAGGAGGAGACGAGCTGTGACACGCAGCACTTGGACAGTGGGCGGCATTAAGGAGGAGACGAGCTGTGATACGCAGCGCTTGGACAGTGGGCGGCATTAAGGAGGAGACTAGCTGTGATACGCAGCGCTTGGACAGTGGGCGGCATTAAGGAGGAGACGAGCTGTGACACGCAGCGCTTGGACAGTGGGCAGCTTTAAGGAGTAGATGAGCTGTGATATGCAGCGCTTGGACAGTGGGCGGCATTGAGGAGGAGACAAGCTTTGACACGCAGCACTTGGACAGTGGGCGGCATTAAGGAGGGGACGAGCTGTGATACGCAGCGCTTGGACAGAGGGCGGCATTGAGGAGGAGACGAGCTTTGACACGCAGCACTTGGACAGTGGGCGGCATTAAGGAGGAGATGAGCTGTGATACGCAGAGCTTGAACAGTGGGCGGCATTGAGGAGGAGACGAGCTGTGATACGCAGCACTTGGACAGTGGGCGGCATTAAGGAGGGGACAAGCTGTAATATGCAGAGCTTGAACAGTGGGCGGCATTGAGGAGGAGACGAGCTGTGATACGCAGCACTTGGACAGTGGGCGGCATTAAGGAGGAGATGAGCTGTAATACGCAGAGCTTGAACAGTGGGCGGCATTGAGGAGGAGACGAGCTGTGATACGCAGCTCTTGGACAGTGGGCGGCATTAAGGAGGGGACAAGCTGTGATACGCAGCGCTTGGACAGTGGGCGGCATTAAGGAGGAGAGAAGCTGTGATACGCAGCGCTTGGACAGTGGGCGGCATTAAGGAGGAGACGAGCTGTGATACGCAGCGCTTGGACAGTGGGCGGCATTAAGGAGGAGACGAGCTGTGATACGCAGCGTTTGGACAGAGGGCGGCAATAAGGTGGAGACAAGCTTGAATACGCAGTGCTTGGACAGTGGGCAGCATTAAGGAGGAGACAAGCTTGGATACGAAGCACTTGGGCAGTGGGCGGCATTAAGGAGGGGACGAGCTGTGATACGCAGTGCTTGGACAGTGGGCGGCATTAAGGAGGAGACGAGCTTGGATACACAGCGCTTGGACAGTGGGCGGCATTAAGGAGGAGACGAGCTTGGATACGCAGCGCTTGGACAGTGGGCGGCATTAAGGAGGAGACAAGCTGTGATACGCATCACTTGGACAGTGGGCAGCATTAAGGAGGAGACAAGCTGTGATACGCAGCGCTTGGACAGTGGGCAGCATTAAGGAGGAGACAAGCTGTGATACGCAGCGCTTGGACTGTGGGCGGCATTAAGGAGGAGACAAGCTGTGATACGCAGCGCTTGGACAGTGGGCAGCATTAAGGAGGAGACGAGCTGTGATACGCAGCGCTTGGACAGTGGGCGGCATTAAGGAGGAGACAAGCTGTGATACGCAGCGCTTGGACAGTGGGCGGCATTAAGGAGGAGATGAGCTGTGATACGCAGCACTTGGACAGTGGGCAGCATTAAGGAGGAGACGAGCTGTGATACGCAGCGCTTGGACAGTGGGCAGCATTAAGGAGGAGACAAGCTGTGATACGCAGCGCTTGGACAGTGGGCGGCATTAAGGAGGAGACAAGCTGTGATACGCAGTGCTTGGACAGTGGGCGGCATTAAGGAGGAGACGAGCTGTGATACGCAGTGCTTGGACAGTGGGCGGCATTAAGGAGGAGACGAGCTGTGATACGCAGTGCTTGGACAGTGGGCGGCATTGAGGAGACGAGCTGTAATACGCAGCACTTGGACAGTGGGCGGCATTAAGGAGGAGACGAGCTGTGATACGCAGTGCTTGGACAGTGGGCGGCATTAAGGAGGAGACGAGCTGTGATACGCAGCGCTTGGACAGAGGGCGGCATTAAGGAGGAGACGAGCTGTGATACGCAGCGCTTGGACAAAGGGCGGCATTGAGGAGGAGACGAGCTGTGATACGCAGCGCTTGGACAGTGGGCGGCATTAAGGAGGAGACGAGCTGTGATACGCAGTGCTTGGACAGTGGGCGGCATTAAGGAGGAGACGAGCTGTGATACGCAGTGCTTGGACAGTGGGCGGCATTGAGGAGACGAGCTGTAATACGCAGCACTTGGACAGTGGGCGGCATTAAGGAGGAGACGAGCTGTGATACGCAGCGCTTGGACAGAGGGCGGCATTGAGGAGGAGACAAGCTTTGACACGCAGCGCTTGGACAGTGGGCGGCATTAAGGAGGAGACGAGCTGTGATACGCAGCGCTTGGACAGTGGGCGGCATTAAGGAGGAGACGAGCTGTGATACGCAGCGCTTGGACAAAGGGCGGCATTGAGGAGGAGACGAGCTGTGATACGCAGCGCTTGGACAGTGGGCGGCATTAAGGAGGAGATGAGCTGTGATATGCAGTGCTTGGACAGTGGGTGGCATTAACCCTCTGGGGGATAATCCCGAGCTGAGCTCGGGGTAAGCCGCCACAGAGGATTTCTCAGGCCCTGGTGGGCCGATTTGCATAAATTTTTTTTTGTTGCACGCAGCTAGCACTTTGCTAGCTGCGTGTATATACCGATCGCCGCCGCTCCGCGCTGATTCGCCGCTATTAAAAAATAGTGCTGCACCACCTCCTGGGAGATATAATTGTATCCCCCAGGAGGTTAAGGAGGAGATGAACTGTGATACGCAGCGCTTGGACAGTGGGCGGCATTGAGGAGACGAGCTGTGATACGCAGCGCTTGGACAGTGGGCGGCATTAAGGAGGAGACAAGCTGTGATACGCAGCGCTTGGACAGTGGGCGGCATTAAGGAGGAGACGAGCTGTGACACGCAGCACTTGGACAGTGGGCGGCATTAAGGAGGAGACGAGCTGTGATACGCAGCGCTTGGACAGTGGGCGGCATTAAGGAGGAGACTAGCTGTGATACGCAGCGCTTGGACAGTGGGCGGCATTAAGGAGGAGACGAGCTGTGACACGCAGCGCTTGGACAGTGGGCAGCTTTAAGGAGTAGACGAGCTGTGATATGCAGCGCTTAGACAGTGGGCGGCATTGAGGAGGAGACAAGCTTTGACACGCAGCACTTGGACAGTGGGCGGCATTAAGGAGGGGACGAGCTGTGATACGCAGAGCTTGAACAGTGGGCGGCATTGAGGAGGAGACGAGCTGTGATACGCAGCACTTGGACAGTGGGCGGCATTAAGGAGGGGACAAGCTGTAATATGCAGAGCTTGAACAGTGGGCGGCATTGAGGAGGAGACGAGCTGTGATACGCAGCACTTGGACAGTGGGCGGCATTAAGGAGGAGATGAGCTGTAATACGCAGAGCTTGAACAGTGGGCGGCATTGAGGAGGAGACGAGCTGTGATACGCAGCTCTTGGACAGTGGGCGGCATTAAGGAGGGGACAAGCTGTGATACGCAGCGCTTGGACAGTGGGCGGCATTAAGGAGGAGAGAAGCTGTGATACGCAGCGCTTGGACAGTGGGCGGCATTAAGGAGGAGACGAGCTGTGATACGCAGCGCTTGGACAGTGGGCGGCATTAAGGAGGAGACGAGCTGTGATACGCAGCGTTTGGACAGAGGGCGGCAATAAGGTGGAGACAAGCTTGAATATGCAGTGCTTGGACAGTGGGCAGCATTAAGGAGGAGACAAGCTTGGATACGAAGCACTTGGGCAGTGGGCGGCATTAAGGAGGGGACGAGCTGTGATACGCAGTGCTTGGACAGTGGGCGGCATTAAGGAGGAGACGAGCTTGGATACGCAGCGCTTGGACAGTGGGCGGCATTAAGGAGGAGACGAGCTTGGATACGCGGCGCTTGAACAGTGGGCGGCATTAAGGAGGAGACGAGCTGTGATACTGTAACGATCTGGGGGCGATTTCCTGTCAGCGCACACCATGTCACAGAAGCAAAGCACCCAGTATAGATTTGTAGAGGAGAATTCCAACCAGCAGATGGAGCTGTGGAGTACAGAGGGACAAGTCCTCTGTACCGCCACAGATGCCAGATTGAAATTGCACGATTGAACAACACTGAGCAATATAGTAGCAACTCAGAAGAAAGCAAGAACAGGGACAACCCATGTGAATGTCTACCAATCTAGTCGTCCCAGCGACGGCAGACATAACACATCAGAACAAACCAGAGTAAGAAAGCTAATCGCAAGAGATGCGATTGCTATCAGCAACACAAGACTGAGCAATGATAGAGCGTGAACTGAGAAAGGAAGACACAGCAAATAACCACAATCTGAACGCCAAGAAAAATAACAAACGAACTAGCTAAACGCGGTCACCACACGTTAAGCGCAATAGCAACAAAGCGCTTTCACGGTACGGCCACCGCACGATATGCACAACAGTGGCAAAACGTACCAACCCTGACTAACAAATGAACACAGAAAAATGACGACAGACAAATAACGCAAACGCTTGCTAATCGGTTGCCTCAACCCAGACAGCAGCAAGCGTTCGTGCTAGACAAGACAGACAGAAGGAGTAACCAGTAGCAACTGCAGCTAAGGTTATACTCCAAGAGTCAGACAAGGGAAATCCACCGCCTCTACCGCTAGGGCGAATGCAATCTAGGAGCGAGACCAAACGATTTAATGTCAGCCACCGCAGGTGACAGTACAATCGCAAGTACAGGACAAGACAGAACAGGAATAAACAGTACAAATAATACAAATCCTGACTGTACTATAGAAAGTGCAAAGTGCACTTCCCAATAATTAACTACACTAGAATATTCGCAACAAGACACAAAAGAGGCTGAGGCTCCAAGATATGTTCCCCTAATCAGAAACTATGTTGAGCAAGGAATTCTGGGAGGAAGTGACATTTATACTAGAAACTTTCAAAGGAAGCAGACCAGCAATTTGCATGACAAGTGGATGCAAATCAGCCAGCCTTGCAAACTGACAGAAAGGTCTCTTTTCCCTGGACTGCACTATGCAAACTGCATAGGAAACAACACAGTACAGAGAATAAAGACCAGCAGAGCGGATTCTGACAGATACGCAGCGCTTGGACAGTGGGCGACATTAAGGAGGAGATGAGCTGTGATACGCAGTGCTTGGAACATGGAAGAAAGAGGTGAGTAATTACTTCACCCTCCTGCTGCCTGACACGCTACACACATGGCTAGAGGGAGAAAGCGGACGTGGGACCCAGGTGAGGGAGGGGGGTTCCGACCCCCCTCCCCACCGATGTGTCCACTGTCCTCCTTCCTAGCTGCTACCCCCTCCAGCTCGGTGCCCCCACCACCCACGGCCAGTCGGGCGCCGCCCCCCAACTTTGCCGCCTGAGGAACACACCTCACCCCGCCTCATAAGCGGGCTGGGACTGGGGAGGGTGGTGTCAGAATGACTGGCAACAATGCGTGGCAGATGGGTTGGTTGATGACTGGCCACTACGTGGGGGGAAGAGGGGTCCTATTTGATCATCTGCAGTGGGCCTCATGATACTTTTGCTGGGTGGCCCAGGGCAGTGGGCAGTGATTTTACACCCCTGATTTGGTGACGTGAGTATCTCATGGTAGACAAATTGTAGTTACTGTAGTTACTGGATTGCTCACCTGTTACTCCTTATTTTAAAGAGTAACTCTTAAGGTGGCCACTAATGAGCCAATTTTTTTTTATCCAATCTTACCATTTCTATGTAATATAAGGTAATTACCTGAAGTATCCATTCACTATATTCACTCAATTTACCCTTATACTACCTAGATTTGGTAAGATTGGATGAAAAAGATTGGATCATTAGTGTCTACCTTTAGGCATGAAATCAAAAATCAATTCTCTATTTTTATATGGTAAGCAAATAAGGATGCTAACAGGCAATGCAAAAGTTAAAAATCCACTTTAATTTTTTTTCTCAATAGAATATCATTTACCGGGTCCCCTGGCTCTTATTTGGTACATCTGCCACAAAATAGAAGTTGTAGTGCATGCTGGTTTTTTTGTTTTTGTTTTTTTTTTTTACTTTCCTCCCCTTTTTCTCTCAGACATAACTAATACAGCCTGATTGGCTGAATATTCTTTCACTCCCGGTTTCTCCTCCCACAACTCTGTTCCTCTCTGATTGGCCGATATTTCTTATGCTGAGAAGCTGAGTAGGTGACTCTGCTGAAATCCGATCCATACAAATAAAGCAGGTCTGCAAAGTCACACAATGATTTGTGAAGATGCACTTTTTACTGCAGAGCTGTGTGGAGTGTCTGAAGACTGGGAGGAGATCAGAAAGAGGAGAGGAAACAGTAAGGGAGGAAATGACATCAGGATTGGCTTCAGACACAGGGATTTCAAAATGGAAACTGACAGAAACAGAATTCACTTTATTTACTATATAAAACTCACTGAAATCAAACTGTGGATAGTGCAATACATGTATTATGTAAGTAGAGCAAGTATTTATCTACAAATATATATGTGTTTTTTTCTGAGATAGTATGGCTGACAACTCCTCTTTAAAGAGAACCAGAGACAAAGCACCCTCATGTATTTTAATACATTTATCAGTGGGAACATGACAGTAAACACCTACCCTGCTTTTAGTTCCATTCTTATCTGCTTAATTAGTCTATTAGCAACTGTGATAAGAATCCCCGACTGGCTCAGTCTAGGTTTGACCTGGAATCATTATAGCTGAGTCACTCTTCTGTGGAGTCTTTTCAAGCACACACGATTGGTTCGCACGATGGCCAGGGGCCCGGACCTCTCTCACTGGCCGGGGCCCCAAGGCCAATGCGCGATACCTGGAGGGGAGTGCAGGTGGGCCTGGACCTCTCACACCCAGGCTCTGGACCTCTCACATCCAGAAAACCCACCAACACTGCCTCCATACTGAATGCTAAATTCGACACACACAAGCAATAGAACACAGCAATACATGCATGCAGCTACATTTGAGTCGTCAGCAGGTGCTCGTCAGCCAATCAGGATGCACTGTCATACACCCTTTACCTGCCATACCACATCTAGCAGCCATTAGCATTCAGGTGGGAGGCTTCAGTTGGACGCAAATCGCAAGATTGCGTCGCTAGCAGGACCGCCCCGTGCAGGCATCCCTCCCACAGGGGTCCCTCCCTAACCGCTCACCTGTCCGCCATGTCCTAGAGCTGAAAAAAAACGTTTAAAAACACACGATTGGTTCGCACGATGGCCAGGGGCCCTGGACCTCTCTCACTGGCCGGTGCCCCAAGGCCAATGCGCGATACCTGGAGGGGAGTGCAGGTGGGCCTGGACCTCTCACACCCAGGCTCTGGACCTCTCACATCCAGAAAACCCACCAACACTGCCTCCATACTGAATGCTAAATTCGACACACACAAGCAATAGAACACAGCAATACATGCATGCAGCTACATTTGAGTCGTCAGCAGGTGCTCGTCAGCCAATTAGGATGCACTGTCATACACCCTTTACCTGCCATACCACATCTAGCAGCCATTAGCATTCAGGTGGGAGGCTTCAGTTGGACGCAAATCGCAAGATTGCGTCGCTAGCAGAACCGCCCCGTGCAGGCATCCCTCCCACAGGGGTCCCTCCCTAACCGCTCACCTGTCCGCCATGTCCTAGAGCTGAAAAAAAAGTTTAAAAACACACGATTGGTTCGCACGATGGCCAGGGGCCCCGAACCTCTCTCACTGGCCGGGGCCCCAAGGCCAATGCGCAATACCTGGAGGGGAGTGCAGGTGGGCCTGGACCTCTCACACCCAGGCTCTGGACCTCTCACATCCAGAGAACCCACCAACACTGCCTCCATACTGAATGCTAAATTCGACACACACAAGCAATAGAACACAGCAATACATGCATGCAGCTACATTTGAGTCGTCAGCAGGTACTCGTCAGCCAATCAGGATGCACTGTCATACACCCTTTACCTGCCATACCACATCTAGCAGCCATTAGCATTCAGGTGGGAGGCTTCAGTTGGACGCAAATCGCAAGATTGCGTCGCTAGCAGGGCCGCCCCGTGCAGGCATCCCTCCCACAGGGGTCCCTCCCTAACCGCTCACCTGTCCGCCATGTCCTAGAGCTGAAAAAAAAACGTTTAAAAACACACGATTGGTTCGCACGATGGCCAGGGGCCCCGGACCTCTCTCACTGGCCGGGGCCCCAAGGCCAATGCGCGATACCTGGAGGGGAGTGCAGGTGGGCCTGGACCTCTCACACCCAGGCTCTGGACCTCTCACATCCAGAAAACCCACCAATACTGCCTCCATACTGAATGCTAAATTCGACACACACAAGCAATAGAACACAGCAATACATGCATGCAGCTACATTTGAGCCGTCATCGTGCAAACCAATCGTGTGTTTTTAAACGTTTTTTTTCAGCTCTAGGACATGGCGGACAGGTGTGCGGTTAGGGAGGGACCCCTGTGGGAGGGATGCCTGCACGGGGCGGTCCTGCTAGCGACGCAATCTTGCGATTTGCGTCCAACTGAAGCCTCCCACCTGAATGCTAATGGCTGCTAGATGTGGTATGGCAGGTAAAGGGTGTATGACAGTGCATCCTGATTGGCTGACGAGCACCTGCTGACGACTCAAATGTAGCTGCATGCATGTATTGCTGTGTTCTATTGCTTGTGTGTGTCGAATTTAGCATTCAGTATGGAGGCAGTGTTGGTGGGTTTTCTGGATGTGAGAGGTCCAGAGCCTGGGTGTGAGAGGTCCAGGCCCACCTGCACTCCCCTCCAGGTATCGCGCATTGGCCTTGGGGCCCCGGCCAGTGAGAGAGGTCCGGGGCCCCTGGCCATCGTGCGAACCAATCGTGTGTTTTTAAACGTTTTTTTTCAGCTCTAGGACATGGCGGACAGGTGAGCGGTTAGGGAGGGACCCCTGTGCAAGGGCGTAGGGCCCGTGGTCGCAGCGGTCGCCTTGGCGACCGAGCCCGGCTCCTGAGGAGGCGGGGGAGGGGCCCGGGGGGCCCATCTCCGTTTGGAGGGCCATGCGCCCGTTCGCGCTGGTAGGAGGGAGCCGCAGCCGCGGGGAGGGCAGCCCGACCTCTTCCTCCCTTCCTCTCCCCGGGGCCCCCCCTCAGATGCAGAGTAAGCGGCTAACGGAAGCGCTATAGGCAGAACTCACCTCCCTGCGTTCCACTCGCCGCTGATCTCCTCTCTGGCTGGCTCTGCATAGATGTTGTTACACACGCAGCTTCCGGCTAAACAGGAAGCTGCGTGTGTAAGCATCTATGCAGAGCCAGCCAGAGAGGAGATCAGCGGCGATTGGAACCAGGGACGGAGGTGAGTTCTGCCTATAGCGCTTCCGTTAGCCGCTTACTCTGCATCTGAGGGGGGGCCCCGGGGAGAGGAAGGGAGGGAGAGGTCGGGCTGCCCTCCCTGCGGCTGCGGCCCCCCCTCCATTATGGGGACGGGCAGCTACCTAATCTATCCTGGGGGGCAGCTACCTAATCTATCCTGGGGGGCACCTACCTAATCTAACCTATACTGGGGGGCAGCTACCTAATCTATCCTGGGGGCAGCTACCTAATCTATCCTGGGGGGGCAGCTACCTAATCTAACCTAATCCTGGGGGGCAGCTACCTAATCTAACCTATACTGGGGGGCACCTACCTAATCTATCCTGGGGGCAGCTACCTAATCTATCCTGGGGGGCACCTACCTAATCTAACCTAATCCTGGGGGCAGCTACCTAATCTAACCTATACTGGGGGGCACCTACCTAATCTATCCTGGGGGCAGCTACCTAATCTATCCTGGGGGGCACCTACCTAATGTAACCTAATCCTGGGGGGCAGCTACCTAATCTAACCTATACTGGGGGGCACCTACTTAATCTATCCTGGGGGCAGCTACCTAATCTATCCTGGGGGGCACCTACCTAATCTAACCTAATCCTGGGGGGCAGCTACCTAATCTAACCTATACTGGGGGGCACCTACCTAATCTATCCTGGGGGCAGCTACCTAATCTATCCTGGGGGGCACCTACCTAATCTAACCTAATCCTGGGGGGCAGCTACCTAATCTAACCTATACTGGGGGGCACCTACCTAATCTATCCTGGGGGGCACCTACCTAATCTAACCTAATCCTGGGGGGCAGCTACCTAATCTAACCTATACTGGGGGGCACCTACCTAATCTATCCTGGGGGGCAGCTACCTAATCTATTCTGGGGGGCAGCTACCTAATCTAACCTATACTGGGAGGCACCTACCTAATCTATCCTGGGGGCAGCTACCTAATCTATCCTGGGGGGCAGCTACCTAATCTAACCTAATCCTGGGGGGCAGCTACCTAATCTATCCTGGGGGGCAGCTACCTAATCTAACCTAATCCTGGGGGGCAGCTACCTAATCTATCCTGGGGGGCACCTACCTATTCTAACCTAATCCTGGGGGGCAGCTATCTAATCTATCCTGGGGGGCAGCTACCTAATCTATCCTGGGGGGAAGCTACCTAATCTATCCTGGGGGGCAGCTACCTCATCTAACCTATACTGGGGGGCACCTACCTAATCTATCCTGGGGGCAGCTACCTAATCTATCCTGGGGGGCAGCTACCTAATCTAACCTAATCCTGGGGGGCAGCTACCTAATCTATCCTGGGGGCAGCTACCTAATCTAACCTAATCCTGGGGGGCAGCTACCTAATCTATCCTGGGGGCAGCTACCTAATCTAACCTAATCCTGGGAGGCACCTACCTAATCTATCCTGGGGGCAGCTACCTAATCTATCCTGGGGGCAGCTACCTAATCTAACCTAATCCTGGGGGGCAGCTACCTAATCTATCCTGGGGGGCAGCTACCTAATCTAACCTAATCCTGGGGGGCAGCTACCTAATCTATCCTGGGGGGCACCTACCTATTCTAACCTAATCCTGGGGGGCAGCTATCTAATCTATCCTGGGGGGCAGCTACCTAATCTATCCTGGGGGGAAGCTACCTAATCTATCCTGGGGGGCAGCTACCTCATCTAACCTATACTGGGGGGCACCTACCTAATCTATCCTGGGGGCAGCTACCTAATCTATCCTGGGGGGCAGCTACCTAATCTAACCTATACTGGGGGGCAGCTACCTAATCTAACCTATACTAGGGGGCACCGACCTAATCTAATTTATACTGGGGGCACCTACCTATCTAACCTATACTGGGGGCACTTACTTATCTAACCTGTATTGGGGGCACCTAGCTAGCCTATACAGGTGGCAACTAAACTGGCTACCTATATTGGAGGCACCTACCTAACTATTCTATACTGGGGGCACCTACCTATCTAACCTACGCTGGGGGCAACTATTCTGGCTACCTATATTAGAGGCACCCACCTAGCTAACCTGTACTGGGGGCACCTATCTATCTAACTTATACCGGCGGCGCCTCCCTATCTCACCTATACCGGGGGCAACTATACTGGCTTACCTATGCCTGACTACCTATACTGGGGGTACCTATAGCTGGCTATAGGGATTTTGATATGTGTGTGCATCCGTCGGGTGTTGTCGGGGGAGGGGGGGCTGTTGTTGCCGGGGGGGGGCCCACATCCAGATTCCGCATCGGGGCCCAGAGGTTTGTAGCTACGCCACTGCCCCTGTGGGAGGGATGCCTGCACGGGGCGGTCCTGCTAGCGACGCAATCTTGCGATTTGCGTCCAACTGAAGCCTCCCGCCTGAATGCTAATGGCTGCTAGATGTGGTATGGCAGGTAAAGGGTGTATGACAGTGCATCCTGATTGGCTGACGAGCACCTGCTGACGACTCAAATGTAGCTGCATGCATGTATTGCTGTGTTCTATTGCTTGTGTGTGTTGAATTTAGCATTCAGTATGGAGGCAGTGTTGGTGGGTTTTCTGGATGTGAGAGGTCCAGAGCCTGGGTGTGAGAGGTCCAGGCCCACCTGCACTTCCCTCCAGGTATCGCGCATTGGCCTTGGGGCCCCGGCCAGTGAGAGGTCCGGGGCCCCTGGCCATCGTGCGAACCAATCGTGTGTTTTTAAACGTTTTTTTTCAGCTCTAGGACATGGCGGACAGGTGAGCGGATAGGGAGGGACCCCTGCGGGAGGGATGCCTGCACGGGGCGGTCCTGCTAGCGACACAATCTTGCGATTTGCATCCAACTGAAGCCTCCCACCTGAATGCTAATGGCTGCTAGATGTGGTATGGCAGGTAAAGGGTGTATGACAGTGCATCCTGATTGGCTGACGAGCACCTGCTGACGACTCAAATGTAGCTGCATGCATGTATTGCTGTGTTCTATTGCTTGTGTGTGTCGAATTTAGCATTCAGTATGGAGGCAGTGTTGGTGGGTTTTTTGGATGTGAGAGGTCCAGAGCCTGGGTGTGAGAGGTCCAGGCCCACCTGCACTCCCCTCCAGGTATCGCGCATTGGCCTTGGGGCCCTGGCCAGTGAGAGAGGTCCGAGGCCCCTGGCCATCGTGCGAACCAATCGTGTGTTTTTAAACGTTTTTTTTTCAGCTCTAGGACATGGCGGACAGGTGAGCGGTTAGGGAGGTACCCCTGTGGCAGGGATGCCTGCACGGGGCGGTCCTGCTAGCGACGCAATCTTGAGATTTGCGTCCAACTGAAGCCTCCCACCTGAATGCTAATGGCTGCTAGATGTGGTATGGCAGGTAAAGGGTGTATGACAGTGCATCCTGATTGGCTGACGAGCACCTGCTGACGACTCAAATGTAGCTGCATGCATGTATTACTGTGTTCTATTGCTTGTGTGTGTCGAGTCTTTTCAAGCCCAAGCCTGCCACCTCCCGGATCAGATTTCCTGCTTTGCATACTGAGAGCTGTAATGACATGGGAGGGGCTGCTCCTGCTGAGAGAGAAGCTCTGAAACAGACAAGTTTTCGGAGCAATATGCAATATGATCTGTGTGCACTCTGTCTGCATACTGTAGATACTGATGTCTGCAGTTTCATTCCTATGAGAGACACTTCCTACAGGCAGCTACACATCATACCGGCTGCAGCAGCCTTTCTCATATAGCCTAGATAGCAGCCTAGTCTCATATAGCCTAGACAGCACATCCAGAACAACTCATAACCCAGAAGCAGAAGGGATATGAGCCGGCGGCCATATTTGATTTTTCCTGGAGCAATAATGGATCAAAAACACAAAAAAAAGGCACACCAGAGTGGCAAAATTATCAACTAGAGCATTTATTCTTTACAAGCTATCGACTGATGTGTTTATTTTGTGTGAAACGTTCATCTCTGGTTCCCTTTAAGGGAAACTTTATGTAGCTCTGACTCTCTCTGTTAAGTCGGAGCTTTACAACACCCATATCAGCCATTTACCACCCTAAGGCCTGAGGCCCACTACAGATCACCAAGCACTTTAGGAAACGTTCAGCGGTTTTGAAATTTCGACATCGATTTTATGTGCAATTTGTACATCGATTGGAAGTGCTGTACAATCGACTGCAGACAATTGTACAGTGCTTCCGGGTAAATAAAGTTTGAAAAAATTTACTTGGTTACCCGATGATCATTTCCAACTGGATTCTGGTGCGTAGCCCCGCCCCCTAGGTCTAACATCTCCAATTAGAAAAGTGCTGATGACCTCTTGTGCTAGGGGGTGGAGCCACATGCTGGAAGCCGACCTTGGGGGACCCTGCAAGTAGTACAAGTAGTTGAAACTCTAATTAAACAGAAAATTTGCCAACAAAGTCACTGCAAAATCGTTTCTGAACATCGATTCAAAAGCAATTTTGCAGCGCTGCTATCTTCTGCATTTGGGAAAATCGTGGGTGTGGGTTCACATCCATTCACCTGCATCAGTGTAGCGCTTTTTGGAATCATCGGCAACCATCGGGGATCCCGAAGTGCAGATGATATCACCAGTGGGACCATGCCTAAGGAACAACAGGCACATGTTGGAGCTGGAAGGGGCGGGGCCATGGTGCATCAAAATTTGCAGATTACTTTAGCAACTGTTATCTCTGGAATTGCTGGTAACTTTTACCCAGTTTGCAGTACCTTTTTACCCAGTAACTTTTCACCCTAGGTAACCTCTGATTATGTATTTAATGATGCTCATCCGAGCTAGGATATCCGAGGTACTCGGATATCCTAGCTCTTTTTTCACTATTCGAGCTCGAATACCGAACTCGAATAGTATTAGCTATCCGGGCTGTGCAATCAGCTATCCGGAGATATCCTATAGCTATCCGAACTCGGATAGCGTCATCCGCTCGGATAGCGTCATGTCAGACGTCACCTCGAGTCCTCACAAGGGAATCAGAGGGCTCCCAGCCCTCTGACTGCAGCCAATCACAGAGGGGGAGCCTGGCCAAGCCCCCCTCTATAAATAGCGGGCGCCATGTTGCCTCACTCGTCCTTGCTTGTGACTTACTGTACTGAGAGACTGATCCAGTGCTTTTTGTCTGTGCAAGTGCATTTATTGCTCAAATCACCAAGCGTTTTTACACTCCAACACTTGATATTCACCTGTATTGCTTTGTATTGTAGATAGATTGTATTTTAGGCAGTTTAGTTTGTGTGATTAGGGACTAGGGGGGGGAGACTGTCACTGGTGCTGCTGCAGCTGCAGCAGCTAGGCCCTGTGCCTAGGCAAGGCAGCCTGCCCTGCTCTGTGCTCTAGTCTCTAGTTACCTGTGCTCTCACCTGTCCTACTCTACTGTACTACTTCTGTGTTAGATTTAGATAGTTATTGTATTATTATTATTGTACTATTTTGTAGTTAGCAAGGCCCAGCTTTACTGCTTTACCTGTCCTGTATTTGCTCTCTGTAATCTAGTCACACCTGTTCTATTGTTTAGCTAGATTTTTCTATTGTTTCGTTAGTACTGTAGTGTACTCTAGTCTGTGTATAGGGACAGTCCGTCACCGCGTTACCTAGGGTCTTTGTGTGCGCAGTGCACGTCTGAGCTGTCCGCACCCTCTCGTTAGTGCTACACCCGTCCTATTGTTTATATTACTTGTATTGTGTATTCACTGAATTGTACTGTACTGTAGTCTGTGTATAGGGACACCGTCAGTCAGCGTCAGCTAGGGTCTTTGTGTGCGCACTGCGCACTCTCTTGTTAGCGCTACACTTATCTCTGCTGTAGAATACACCTGTCCGTCACCTCACACACCCACCACCACCAGTCCCACCCCATTAAAGTACCCCACTTGTCCCACCCGCCTTTACATACATCACTTTTTTTTTTTCATTTGTATAATCTTAAAAATATACGATGTCTGGCACTGGCAGCCGCGGTTTGGGCAGGGGCAGCAAGGGCAGCAAGGGCATCGGCAAGAGAGGAGGTCGTGGCAGCCGCGCCACCACCACCACCATGCGCAGTTCTGCGTCTGCACCAGTGGCTATTCCGCCATTAGCCACTGGCCGTGGACACCTTGGCCGCCCAACAGCTGGGAGTCACGCTGCAGAGACACAGGAGCAGCGTGTGGCGCAGATGTTCCTCCCACCGCCAGGTCATAGCCATCCTATGGAGGAGAAGGACACAGACTCTGTGGTGGAACTGATGGTGGATGAGCAGGCCACCATTAGCTCTGGAACCGAGTCCTCCACCCCCCCCCCACCACTCCTGTTCGCAAGAGCAGCAGCAGCCGCCCAGCACTGCCTGAGGAGGAGGAGGAGTGCAGTTCTCTAGCCCCAGTGGGCAACACCAGCATCCTGTCACTCAGCACCTTCTTATCCCCAAGCACAGCGGGGCTATGGAGTGCTGTTGCGGCAGAATTGGAGGAGGAAGAAATGCTGATGGGCACTTTGGGGGATGATGCTTTGGACAGTCAGACAGTGGTGACTATCCCTCAGCCCATGCATGCAGAAGGGGAGTTTGTGGGGTCATCCCAGCAGGACATGTTTGTGGAGGGGGAGGATGATGATGACAGGAGGAAGGACAGAGACTGGGTGGCAGATCCTGGGGATGTCATCAGCTCTGAGGAGGAGGAGGAGGATGCGTCTGCGGACCTTGCTAGAAGGATCAGCATCGCAGGCATAGGCAGGATCAGAAGTGGGCGTGGTATGCAGGCCACACAGGGTGCTGATCCGGAGGCGGAGAGTTCTGCCAGTGCCACCAGCCGCACCAAGAACCCCCCCCCCCAACCACCACAGGGAGACCAGCGGCAGCAGCACCTTCCAGTCGAAGGGGCAACTTCACCTCCCCAATTTGGAGTTTTTTCACCCTGCCATATGTGGAGTGCAAGTATGCCACCTGCAACCAGTGCCGCCAGCAGCTCAACAGAGGGAAGGAGCCCTCTGCGTACGGCACCACCTCTCTGGTGAACCATCTGGCAGGGAAACCCTTCCATGAGCATGAGGAGTTCATGAAGTTGAAAGAAGCTGGCAGTGGCAGACCCGCCACCACTGCGAAGCCGTCGGCAGCAGCCACCCGCCCTCCTCCACCTCCTCCAGCAGCACCAGCAGGAGTGTGTCAGAAACGCACTGCTCCTCCTCCCTCTGCAATTCCTGCCGCCGACACTGAGGCCTGTTCATGCCGCCAGTCTTCAGTGGCCTCCTCTGCTCCCTCCATTGATTCCCGTTCCAGCAAAAGGCGTCGCCAGACCCTGCTCAGCGACACCTTCCAGGGGGTGGTCAGGGTTCTGCCTCCCAGCAGCCGTTGCGTGCGTCAGCTGAACGGCTTGCTGGCAGGCGCCATGTGCTCCCAACTCCTGCCTTATTCCCTTGTGCAGGAGGGGAGCGACATGCGTGTGCTCCTGATGTGTGCAGCCCCCGATTGGCCAATCCCCAGCCGACATTTTTTTGCACGCACGGCCATCCCTGCACTTCACCGCTCTGTGATGGCCAATGTCGGGAGAGGGCTGGATCACGCGGTGGGTCAACGGGTCCACGTCACCATGGACTCGTGGGGAAGCCGGTTTGGGACAGGCCGCTATCTGTCCTTCACCGCGCATTGGGTCAGCTTGGTGGAAGGGGGTGAGGAGGGGGGAGCAGCATCGGGCACTGTCAGAGCAGCAGCAGCAGCAACAACACAGTGGGTGCTATTACCACACTACAATATTAGCGATTACCACACTACAATAGCTGCAACTACTTCCTCCTCCTGCTGATGTCTGTGGTTTACCACCGCCAGGGTACACAGAAAAAGGCGCTGTGGCTTGCAATGTGCCACTACCTACCTATTATGCCATCAACACAAATATAACTATGGTGTTATAAAAATAAAATATTTCCACAAATGAAGTAAAAAAAAATATTACAAAAGAAAGGAAAACCAAGACACATAGTATAATGATAGAGAAGAAGAAGAAGAAGAAGAAGAAGAAAGAAGATATAGAAGAAGAAGACGAAGAAGATATAGAAGAAGAAGAAGATGATATAGAAGAAGAAGAAGATGATATAGAAGAAGAAGAAGAAGAAGATATAGAAGAAGAAGACAAAGAAGAAGATACAGAAGAAGAAGAAGATGATATAGAAGAAGAAGAAGATATCGAAGAAGAAGAAGATATAAAAGAAGAAAATGCCATCAACACAAATATAACTATGGTGTTATTAAAATAAAATATTTCCATAAATGAAGTAAAAAAAAATATTACAAAAGAAAGGAAAACCAAGACACATAATATAATGATAGAGAAGAAGAGGAAGAAGAAGAAAGAAGATATAGAAGAAGAAGACGAAGAAGAAGAAGATATAGAAGAAGAAGATACAGAAGAAGAAGAAGAAGATATAGAAGAAGAAGATATAGAAGAAGAAGAAGATGATATAGAAGAAGAAGATATAGAAGAAGAAGATGATGAAGAAGAAGAAGATATAGAAGAAGAAGACAAAGAAGAAGAAGAAGATACAGAAGAAGAAGAAGAAGATATAGAAGAAGAAGATATAGAAGAAGAAGAAGATGATATAGAAGAAGAAGAAGAAGATATAGAAGAAGAAGAAGATGATATAGAAGAAGAAGATATAGAAGAAGAAGAAGAAGAAGATACAGAAGAAGAAGAAGAAGATATAGAAGAAGAAGAAGATGATATAGAAGAAGAAGATATAGAAGAAGAAGATGAAGAAGAAGAAGAAGATATAGAAGAAGAAGACAAAGAAGAAGAAGAAGATACAGAAGAAGAAGAAGAAGATATAGAAGAAGAAGAAGATGATATAGAAGAAGAAGATATAGAAGAAGAAGAAGAAGATGAAGAAGAAGAAGAAGAAGAAGAAGATATAGAAGAAGAAGACAAAGAAGAAGAAGATACAGAAGAAGAAGAAGAAGATATAGAAGAAGAAGAAGATATCGAAGAAGAAGAAGAAGAAGAAGATATAAAAGAAGAAAAAGATAATTGAAGAAGATACAAGAAGTAGAAGATGAAGAAGATTCGAGTAGAAGAAGATATAGAAGAAGAAGAAAACGAAGAAGATATAGGAGAAGAAGAAGATATAGAAGAAGAAGAAGAAGAAGATGAAGACGACGTAAATGAAGACTTCCAACTTACAACCATTTTGGACACACCTTCTCATGCAAACACTTTTCATGAAGTTAATTTACTATTTTTGATACCTTTTTTATAACTACTACATCACCACATAATCACTTGATGTTTTACTTCATAAAAAAGGTGGTTTCATGCATCATTGACCTCCAATACAAGTTTTAAAAACTATTTAAGGCCAGCTCGAATATTTTACTCGAATACAGACTCGGATAGTGACGTCGGATATCCAAGTTCGAATAGGATATTCGATTAACTCGAATATCAAACTTCGAGTGAATTCGGATAGTTTACTATCCGAATTCGACCAAACTCGAATAGGATAATGAGGTATCCGATCAACACTGTATGTATTTTTACATTTGTTTGACTTGAATAATCGAGTTGTGGCATTTGTGTGCTATAGGTATTATAATGACTAATTTATCCTTCTTTTCCCAGTGCCTTTGCCTCCAAAACTGTTGCAGGTCATTTCTACATCTTCAACTTCTGTGTCTCTGAGCTGGAGCAGACCTGACGATTTTCAGAGTGGTTCCTTTTACCATTACCACGTGTTCTGGGGGTTATCCCCGTATACATATGCAAACGTAATATATGTGACCAGTGTATTCACTACCATAACGGGTCTGACACCAGGAGAGACGTATACATTTATTGTAGAAGCCCATTATTATTACGAGACTTCAGACTCTGTGTCAATAACTGTCTGTACAGGTAAGTGAACCTCTGATTCTATTTCTCTCTAACACGATAAATTCAAAGCGGATCATTTGGGCACCAAAGTGTCGCAAAAAGAGTACGCATTGCATTTCCATCTTCAGAGTTGGGTGCCAGGTAATGTCAATAGTGGAAATATTGGTAATCTCTTCTTACCAATATTTTCCTATTGACTTAACCAGTACCCATTCTCACATTAACTCTAGCTCTTGTGACTGATCATACGTCCAAGTGTCTAACACTAACCCCTTTCTAATGCCTAACACTATCCTCCCTCCTAATGCCTAACACTAACCTCCCTCCTAATGCCTAACACTAACCTCCTTCCTAATGCCTAACACTAACCCCCCTCCTAATGCCTAACACTAACCCCCTCCTAATGCCTAACACTAACCTCCCTCCTAATGCCTAACACTAACCTCCCTCCTAATGCCTAACACTAACCTCCCTCCTAATGCCTAACACTAACCTCCCTCCTAATGCCTAACACTAACCTCCCTCCTAATGCCTAACACTAACCCCCCTCCTCATGCCTAACACTAACCCCCTTCCTAATGCCTAACACTAACCCCCCTCCTAATGCCTAACACTAACCCCCCTCCTAATGCCTAACACTATCCTCCCTCCTAATGCCTAACACTAACCTCCCTCCTAATGCCTAACACTAACCTCCCTCCTAATGCCTAACACTAACCTCCCTCCTAATGCCTAACACTAACCTCCCTCCTAATGCCTAACACTAACCCCCTTCCTCATGCCTAACACTAACCCCCTTCCTAATGCCTAACACTAACCCCCCTCCTAATGCCTAACACTAACCCCCTCCTAATGCCTAACACTAACCTCCCTCCTAATACCTAACACTAACCTCCCTCCTAATGCCTAACACTAACCTCCCTCCTAATGCCTAACACTAACCTCCCTCCTAATGCCTAACACTAACCTCCCTCCTAATGCCTAACACTAACCTCCCCCTAATGCCTAACACTAACCCCTTTCTAATGCCTAACACTATCCTCCCTCCTAATGCCTAACACTAACCTCCCTCCTAATGCCTAACACTAACCTCCTTCCTAATGCCTAACACTAACCCCCCTCCTAATGCCTAACACTAACCCCCTCCTAATGCCTAACACTAACCTCCCTCCTAATGCCTAACACTAACCTCCCTCCTAATGCCTAACACTAACCTCCCTCCTAATGCCTAACACTAATCCCCTCCTAATGCCTAACACTAACCTCCCTCCTAATGCCTAACACTAACCTCCCTCCTAATGCCTAACACTAACCCCCTCCTAGTGCCTAACACTAACCTCCCTCCTAATGCCTAACACTAACCCTCCCTCCTAATGCCTAACACTAACCTTCCTCCTAATGCCTAACACTAACCTTCCTCCTAATGCCTAACACCAACCCCCTCCTAATGCCTAACACTAACCTCCCTCCTAATGCCTAACACCAACCCCCTCCTAATGCCTAACACTAACCTCCTCCTAATGCCTAACACTAACCCCCTCCTAATGCCTAACACTAACCCCCTCCTAATGCCTAACACTAACATCCTCCTAATGCCTAACACTAACCTCCCTCCTAATGCCTAACACTAACCCTCCTCCTAATCCCTAACACTAACCCCCCTCATAATGCCTAACACTAACCCCCCTCATAATGCCTAACAATAATCCCCTCTCATGCTTAACACTAACCTCCCCTCCTAATGTCTAATACTACCCCTTCCTAAAATCTTACACTAACCTTCCCCTACTTATGTCTAACACTTTTGCAGTCAGTATAGCTGAAAATGATTGTGATTTATTTAAAAATTGCCATGTGTAGGCAGCTTGGCGCCAGGCACCTGAGCTGAGCACCGCTATAGCACTATTGCTATAGTACACACCCCGTCATTTGGGGTTTCAGCGATAGCCTGACCCGGAATTACTTCTCCCTCTGAGTTGCTACGAGTCGGAGGGGGATTAGTATTTTACACCTCAGGGAATTTAACCTCCTGAGCGGTATGGACGAGCTCAGCTCGTCCATCACCGCCGGAGGCTGCCGCTCAGGCCCTGCTGGGCCGATTTTTATCAAATAAAGTGCAGCACACGCAGCCGGCACTTTGCCAGCCGCGTGTGCTGCCTGATCGCCGCCGCTCTGCGGCGATTCGCCGCGAGCAGCGGCGAAAGAGGGCCCCCCTAGCCGCCTGAGCCCTGCGCAGCCGGAACAAAAAGTTCCGGCCAGCGCTAAGGGCTGGATCGGAGGCGGCTGACGTCAGGACGTCGGCTGACGTCCATGACGTCACTCCGCTCGTCACCATGGCGACGATCTAAGCAAAACAAGGAAGGCCGCTCAATGCAACTTCGCGCGAGTTTCTTCTTATCATGCCTAAAGTGACTTTAGGCGTGATAAGGGCCTTTTCACCATGGTGCTAACACTTTGCACCGCTTTGTGAATCGAGCCCGATAAGTTTAGGGGCTCGATTCACAAAGCGGTGCTAACCCAGTTAGAGACTTTAGGCATGATAACCATTGCACCACGCCGGTGAACAGCCAGTTTAGGTGTGATAAGTTTAGGCGTGATAAGTTTAGGTGTGATAAGTTTAGTGATAAGTTTAGGCATGATAAGTTTAGGTGTGATGAGTTTTTAGGCGTGATAAGTTTAAGCATCAACTGGGTTAGCACCGCAGTGCACAGCTGATCAAAAGTTTTGTGCTAGCAAAGTCTGGTGCACTTTGCATAGAGTTTAATGGCGCTGCTTTGCGTGCGGGACTTTGCGCGCGATATAAACTTATCTAAACTTATCATGCCTAAACTTATCATGCCTAAACTTATCATGCCTAATCTTATCATGCCTAAACTTATCATGCCTAAACTGAGTTTAGGCATGATAAAAATTGTTATCACGGCTAAAGTCTTTAACTGGGTTATTACAGCTTTGTGAATCGAGCCCTTTATTTTTATCTGGTAAACAAGTAATATGGATGCTAACCAGGAAATCCAAAAGTTACAATCACTATTACTTTTCTTGTTTATAAATGATCATTCCCCAGTTTACCTGACTCTTATTTGGTACATCTGCCACACAAAGGAAGTTGCAGGGCATGCTGGGTTGCCTTTTTTTGCTTCTTTATTTCCCCTCAGACATAACTAATGTACAGAAGCAAAGAAGGACAACCCAGCATGCCCTGCAACTTCCTTTGTGCCGCAACGTACCAAATAAGAGTCAGGTAAACTGGGTAATGATCATTTATAAACAAGAAAAGTAATAGAGATTTTAACTTTTGGATTGCCTGGTTAGCATCCTTATTACTTGTTTACCAGATAAAAAGAATGAATTTTTGATTTTATGCCCGACAGTTACACTTTAAAGGGGTTCTGTGGCCTTTAAAAAAACAAAAGTGTCACTTACCTGGGGCTTCTGCTGGCTCCCTGCAGCTATTAAGTCCCACGCTGTCACTGAAGTCCCTCCGTTCCTCGCCGCGGGTCACCTGCCAATTATTCATCTAACTAGATGAATAGCACTGCGGTGTCACGGCTGTGACCGCGCACGTCATCAGGAACTCACTGTGCAGGCGCAGTATGAAGTTTTCATCTAATTAGACTAATAACTTGCAGGTGACCCGCGGTGAGGAACGGAGGGGGCTTCAGTGACGGCGTGGGACTTGTTAGCTGCAGGGGGCCAGTAGAAGCCCAAGGTAAGTGACACTTTTTGTTTCTTTAAAGGACACAGAACCCCTTTAAGCAGCAGCAAGGTGAGTCATCATTCGGCTCACCCTTTGCCCAACTCACAGTTGGTGTCCAAATACGTACACTGTGTGGGACCATACTAGATGATCAGATGGGAGGGGGGTGCTTGAAATGGAGGGAGGTCAGGGTGAGCATTACCTGGTAGTCATGCCATCAGGAAGGCAGAGATGCGGGTCGGGGGCGGGGCAATGACATAGAGCCTGCAGGACTGCATTTAAGCTACGCTAATATATTGTCCTATTCATTTCAGTTCCAGGACAAGTATCCGGCCTCACGGTGAGCAGTTACCAGTCGGTGAATTCCCTGGTGGCGAGCTGGGCAGCTCCAGCAGGAAAAGTGGATAATTATACAGTCACAATAACAGGAGATGTGAACAGCACAATACAGACCAGCACTACACAAGTGACTGTCACAGGATTACACCCGGGCAGAGAATATACAGTCGCTGTACAGACAGTCAGTGGGAACTGCAGCAGTGCCTTTACTATAGTGACACAGGCCACATGTAAGTAGCATCACAAAGTTGAATATTACCAAACTAAGGGCTTGATTCACAAAAGGGTGCTAACTTAGTTAGCACGCCTAAAAGCCCCTTAGCATGCCAAAAGCTATTTAGGACGCAAAAAGTTTCAAAGTTTAGAAATGTCGAACCGGGTGCGACTACATTGTCGCACCTGGTGCTCCTAAAACGTTGCATTGGGTAACATTTCGGGCGCACCCGGTGCAACGTTTTAGGGGCACCCAGTGTGTTGGTATAGTCGCACCCGGTGCACCGTTCTGCGCGCACCATGCACTGCTTGTCAGGAACCGGCCCGCGGCACGCCTGCGTATACGGTTCCCGACTGCGGGTTTGACCAGATTAAGCGGGGAACAGCCTTATTTAAGCTACAAACAAGGCTGGAACCCCTCAAAACACCTCTCACTGCCACCACTAGCGTTGCTAGACACTTCCACTCTGCTGTCGAGTCCTCAGCGCGCACTCCGCGTTTTCGTATTTGGGTCAGCTTTGCGCTTAGGCCAAATACGGGAACGCCACGCACCCACACACACACACAGTTGCAATCTTACACTGTCGTGAAGCAAAGACCCACTAACAGTCGTTCCGAACGATACTGTTAGCTACTCGCACTGGCGTTGTTCGTACGTTGGGTCAGCTGCGCGCTTAGGCCAACGTATGACAAACGCCCCCACACACAATGCAATTACAATTTCCTACGGTAGTGTTGCTCAAGCGTACAATTAGGCATGAACTTATACACGGTTACACTTCAGTCTCTTCTAGGCTATGAGTGTTAGTTTAGTACGGCAGAAGTCAAACTTATTAAATAATAATTTAATATTCTAGAAAAACATAGAACAGTGCAAAACTGAATATATACAAAAAGATTACAAAAAACAAAGTAAAAATAGTTACAAGATAAAATGTACAAAGATAACACACACGGATATTTGCGTAAAAATAAACGGGGGAAAAAGGAACGTTACCAGCTTAGGTTAGAACGTTGTTTGACGGGAGGACGCCGTTTCGACCAGGAGTCGCGATCCTCCCTAGCTATTCGCTACCTCCGAGAGAAGATACCGGTGGCTGTCCTGGGCCACCTTAAATAGTCTGAAGTGTCCCCTGGGGCATTTAATGTCCAGCCCCCAGGAACTAATGCAGTTTCCCCGTTTGTGACATCACCAAACGCTTGTCATAATCCTTCTTGTGATATGCAAACGTCAAAGGGGTTCCTACTTTAGCTTCCTGAAGTTTGCAGAATTCAATAGGTGAGATTGTATCCTATCAGACATCAAAAAAGCTTCCTCCACATTATTTCCTTGGGTAAAGTGTATATTAGCACATACATGAAAAGATTGCCTGTAGACAGAGGCAGACAATCACACCTGGGACAGTAGATCAAAAGTGACTGCTAGTGGCTTAATGAGGTGCTTCCTTGCCTATTGAAGGTGACTGGTCGTATTCACTGAAGACCTCTTTAGATGCAAATGTAGGTCTAGTGACCCACCCACACAAATACATGAACAGTCCATGAATCTAGCCTGCATATCTACACCTTTGACATACCACAGCAGATATAAAAATGGGAAAATGAAAATATATTACTGTATTATCCTTAACAGCATCAGCACCCCAATATATCTCCACACCTCCGCCGTTAACTTGGTGCAAGGCAGATGATCTTCCCAGATTATCCTGCCAGCACCTACATTGTTGGTTCTGCTTGATGGGACAGTCCATCAGCATTCCCATGATTGCTCCCCTTCCAGATGGCACTGGCAGGTGGTTCTAACGAATCATCCTGCCAAAGCCTACATTGACGGCCTGGCCGGGTGGGGTAACCCTTTAACATCCTCAGGAGGGTTCCCCACCTGTCAGTTAGCTCCAAGCGATACGAATGGAAAGCTAGGTCAGGTTGCTGCAATGTGTCGTTGCCCTTGGCAACCTGACGTACCCAACCAGGGGAATGCGAGTCAGTGACAACCGTGAACTCGCGATCATAGAGACAGTGCTGCAGCTGGGGAAGGGTTCCAACCGTCGCTACACGCACTTTCTCTATAGTGGCAGGAGCTATCTCTCGGTCTCTTTGGGGAACGATCTGCCGGTCTGCCTCCTCCCCTTCGGACAGCTCCGAGGGAATAACTTTCCAGAACCCTCTCAGCCCGCCCCTCCCAGCTGGTGACCTGCTGGCTAGCCCCCTGAGCTCTTCCAGGCTGCTGTCAAATCGAACAGCCCCGGAGAGCTCAGTGCTGCCTGTCACACATTCCAGGAAGGCTGCAGACGGAGAGGCTCCTGGGCCCTCCAGGCCAGGTTCCGGATTGGATGTGGCTGATCCAGCAACATTTGCCACTTCGGTGGACAGTCCCTGTGCTGTAGACTCGCTAGCGCTGCGGGTTACCACGGCAGCCGAGGGAGCGCCCACCTGACCCATATCATAAACCACATCACCTTTGGTCTTGAAACCATCTGAAGGGGAAGGATCTGGCCTGGTGCCATCTGCCCCTTCAGTGGACAGTCTACCTGCTGCAGCCCAGCGAGCGCCGCTGGTTACTCCTGCAGCTGATGGAGTGTCCACATGACACCCCGCATTTTGTAGCACAACACATATGACATCAGCATTAGCAGCCCTACATATATTGTCATTTGGGACATCACATAAAACATCCACATTATCTGTATCATTACACACATTGCTACTCAGCACTTCACAAGTAGCATCAACAGTTCTTGAATCGATCGCCTCGATAGTCCGTGCGTCACAAATGACATTATCAATTTCTGCATTCTTTGTATCAACATGTCCCACTCCAGGCCTAGGCACTGGAGACTCACTAGGGCTGGCTCCTAGCATACAGTCCATAGCCCCTGGGGCCTCGCCAGCATTCCCCACTTGCACAGCATTATCAAACAGTACCTTGCAAGAGTCCTGAACGTCTGCTGGGGAGGCGGGCTCCACAGGGTTTGGAGCAGGCTCATACCGGGCCACTAACCGTCCCAGGTCAGTACCCAGCAAAACGTTGGTGGGGATTTTGTCGGTTACCCCAACTTCTTTCAATCCGCTGCCGGCCCCCCAATCCAGGTGGACCAAGGCGGTGGGTATTGCTGGGGTGACACCCCCAATTCCTCTGACCGCAATCATTTTCCCAGGTAGGTACTGCTCTGGGTTCACAAGCTGGGGATGTATGAGAGTCACTTCTGCTCCAGTGTCTCTCAGCCCAGTGGCAACTGTACCCCCAACCGTGACACGCTGCAGATTCTCTGCATAGCCAGTGGCATTCCTGGTAGCACACAGAGCAGTTGGGACTTCACGGGGGTTTGAGGCCTCACTGGATTTTGGGGCCTCCCTCTTCCTCTCTGGGCAAGTCGTGCTGATATGACCCACCCTGTCACATACAAAGCATTTCCGAGTGTCAGGTTGCTGGAATCCAGGAGACAGCGGTGCTTGCCTCCTCTGGGTGCTGGGTGAAACAGGTTTAGCCATCTGTTCTCCTCTCCAGCTGGGCGTAGTAGTCCTCCGGGACTCAGGTGCTCTATGGGCGGTGTAGGCATCGGCCATTTCCGCAGCCTCATCCACTGTCTTTGGTTCTCGATCCAGCACAAACAGCCGGACCTCAACAGGACAGGTGTGTAGGAACTGGTCTTTTATCATCAGCTCCTGCAGGGCATCCAAGGTTTTAACTGACAGTCCTTTTAGCCACTGCTGGAAGGCAGTGCGCAGGTTGCAAGCATGATCCAGGTAGCTGTCATTAGGACCTCGCTGCACTGTCCTGAAACGTTTTCGATACACCTCTGGCGTGAGGTGGTATCGTGCAATGATGGCTTTCTTAATTGCCTCAAAGTCTGTTTCTTCCTCCTGGGGGAGACTCACAAACGCCTCCAGGGCCTTGCCTCTCAGCCCTGGTGTGAGGTATCTTGCCCACTGCTCACGGGGCACCCCATACTGCCGACAAGTCCTTTCAAACCCCTGTAGAAAAGTGTCTATGTCAGAGTCCTTGTCCATAGCGGGGAACTTATCCAGGGGGATTCTGTGGACTCGCTCACCTTCGCGTTCTGCGGGTCCAGCAGACCGGTTCTGCTGCTGAAGTTTAGCCAGCTCCAGCTGGTGTTGCCGTTCAGCACTTTCCCTCTCGGCCTGGTGTCGCTGTGCAGCTTGTTCCCTCTCGGCCTGGTGTCGCTGTGCAGCTTGTTCCCTCTCGGCCTGGAGTCGCTGTGCCGCTTGTTCCTTCTCTGCCTGTCGGTGCAGTAGGATCAGCTTTAGGCGCAGTTCAGGATCAGCCGAGTTCAGTAGCTGTAGATCAGCTTCCAGAGATGTCATCTCCGTGTTCGGTGGATCATCCAGGACATCGTCTCCACTCGCATCCTGTAGCGGGAGCGATTCCTCCTCTGGCATGTCGTGAGCTGCATCCGCTGACGTTGAAGCACGGGCTTGCTCTGCCTCATCATGCTCCTCGAGGGCACGAACCAACTGCTCCTTAGTCTGGCCGCTCACCGTCTCGATGCCTTTGTGCTCACACAGGTGGAGTAGCATCTCTTTATTTTGCCTTGCATAGCTGGATGCTTTCTGAGCCATCGTGTTGCAAAAAATAAAAAGAAAAAAAAGGGGGGGGGAGGGAAAGCAAACACCAAGTGTGTATCTTTGAACAAAAAAAAGTATATAGATTCTGCACTGAGTAGACTTCTGTAGGCTAGTTGCTTCTAGCAAGCTTCCAGCCTTTAGTACTCAGAATAGCGAGCTAAACTGCGTACTAATGTACCAAACTATGCCACCACTGCCAGCCAATTATGTCAGGAACCGGCCCGCGGCACGCCTGCGTATACGGTTCCCGACTGCGGGTTTGACCAGATTAAGCGGGGAACAGCCTTATTTAAGCTACAAACAAGGCTGGAACCCCTCAAAACACCTCTCACTGCCACCACTAGCGTTGCTAGACACTTCCACTCTGCTGTCGAGTCCTCAGCGCGCACTCCGCGTTTTCGTATTTGGGTCAGCTTTGCGCTTAGGCCAAATACGGGAACGCCACGCACCCACACACACACACAGTTGCAATCTTACACTGTCGTGAAGCAAAGACCCACTAACAGTCGTTCCGAACGATACTGTTAGCTACTCGCACTGGCGTTGTTCGTACGTTGGGTCAGCTGCGCGCTTAGGCCAACGTATGACAAACGCCCCCACACACAATGCAATTACAATTTCCTACGGTAGTGTTGCTCAAGCGTACAATTAGGCATGAACTTATACACGGTTACACTTCAGTCTCTTCTAGGCTATGAGTGTTAGTTTAGTACGGCAGAAGTCAAACTTATTAAATAATAATTTAATATTCTAGAAAAACATAGAACAGTGCAAAACTGAATATATACAAAAAGATTACAAAAAACAAAGTAAAAATAGTTACAAGATAAAATGTACAAAGATAACACACACGGATATTTGCGTAAAAATAAACGGGGGAAAAAGGAACGTTACCAGCTTAGGTTAGAACGTTGTTTGACGGGAGGACGCCGTTTCGACCAGGAGTCGCGATCCTCCCTAGCTATTCGCTACCTCCGAGAGAAGATACCGGTGGCTGTCCTGGGCCACCTTAAATAGTCTGAAGTGTCCCCTGGGGCATTTAATGTCCAGCCCCCAGGAACTAATGCAGTTTCCCCGTTTGTGACATCACCAAACGCTTGTCATAATCCTTCTTGTGATATGCAAACGTCAAAGGGGTTCCTACTTTAGCTTCCTGAAGTTTGCAGAATTCAATAGGTGAGATTGTATCCTATCAGACATCAAAAAAGCTTCCTCCACATTATTTCCTTGGGTAAAGTGTATATTAGCACATACATGAAAAGATTGCCTGTAGACAGAGGCAGACAATCACACCTGGGACAGTAGATCAAAAGTGACTGCTAGTGGCTTAATGAGGTGCTTCCTTGCCTATTGAAGGTGACTGGTCGTATTCACTGAAGACCTCTTTAGATGCAAATGTAGGTCTAGTGACCCACCCACACAAATACATGAACAGTCCATGAATCTAGCCTGCATATCTACACCTTTGACATACCACAGCAGATATAAAAATGGGAAAATGAAAATATATTACTGTATTATCCTTAACAGCATCAGCACCCCAATATATCTCCACACTGCTAAATTTTGCAAGGGTGGTGGGAAAAGGAGTGATTAAGGGAGTCATCTGGCTACCTATACTGGAGGGAAAGAGGGGGAGGACTCATCTGGCTACATATGCTAGAGGGAAGGGGAGGGGTCATTTGGCTACCAATACTGGAGCAAAAGGGGGAGGAGTTATCTTGCTACCTATACTGGAGGGAAAGGGGGGAGGTGTTATCTGGCTACCTATACTGGAAGGAAAAAGGGGGAGTAGTAATCTGGCTACATGTACTAGAGGGAAGGGGGAGGGGTCATTTGGCTATCTATACTGGAGGGAAAGGGGGGATGAGTCATCTGGCTACCTATACTGGGGGGGGGGGGGGTATCAGGTTACCTATACTAGAGGGAAGGGGATAGGGGTCATCTCGCTACCTATACTGAAGGGGGGCCGCTGGTGACGGTGGCCTAGGGTGGTGAAAAGTACAAATCCGGCCCTGTCACACCCCTAACAAGTGTAGCCACAAAACACCTGATCTGAAGGTTGGATCTCTTTATTGGAGGCAGTGAAGTAGAAGTTGGGGCCCCCTACAGCTTTTCGTCTTCCTACGGTCACTGTGGGCTGCTCCCCTGTAGTTACGCCCCTGGTCAGGATAGATAGCTTTCTATAACATGGTTTTATCTTGCCCAGAATAATCCCAATTAATGCCTGGACACAAGATTAACATTTTAGATGGGATGTGGGGATATATATTACTAGTGGTGCTTGTAATGGGTTACGGTAACGCATAATTTCACTTAATTCTTCGCAATTAGGCATTGTGTAATTACATTACGTACAGCATACTACGTTTGTGAATCATGATTATGCAGTTATGCGTAATTCGCATGATTTGTGGGGAGGAAGATGGAGGCCACTTTTGGTAAGGGGACTGGTCACAATTGTCAATGGGGGAAGGGGCAGGAAACGGTGGTTGACGTAGAAGGGGATTGTGGTGGCAGCACTTGTTATTGGGGGTAAAAGTGGAGATTAGGGTGCCTGAGAGGGTCAAGATGGATACATTTTGGGTCACCATGATGTGGTGGGGGGGGGGGGGGGGGGGAGGGGGTAGTGAAGAAAGAGAGGAAGTCCTGTTATTTGTATCCGAAACAAACTCAAAACAAATTGTTCCTTCCTGTAAAGTTGGCCACACAACATACAATTTTGTATATCTTTTTATTTCTGAGAATTGCCCCCCCCCCCCAAAAAAAAAAAAAAAAAGCTGGAAAAATATTTAAAAACTACAAAAAGATTGTGTAAGTCCATAAGAAATCAACATTCTGTCCTACGCCATGAAACTTCCTGAAAAATAGATCAGAAATTTCCACTACTCACAATTGGCTTACACAGCAAAGAACTGGTAATTCAACCACATTTATTACTTGAACAAGCAAACAAAAAACCTTTTGACTCCTCTGTTTTTATTGAAAAACTAAAAAAAATCTAATTTTTTGATTGTATCGTGTGTGGCCACCTTAAGCCTCTGTGATGTAGCTCTGTATACATTAGACAGAGGGGGGGCAGTGCAGGGAGCTGAGCTGGAATCAACAACGCAAGAAGTGAAGCTACCTCCAAAAACACACATTACACATACAAAGTAAAAGTATGTGAATAATGTTGGATTTACAACAGAACAAACAGATGTAATTTAAAAGTAGACATTCAGTGTTCATTTACACTTCAAAGAGAAACTCCGACCAAGAATTGAACGTTATCCCAATCAGTAGCTGATACCCCCTTTTACATGAGAAATCTATTCCTTTTCACAAACAGACCATCAGGGGGCGCGGTATGACTGATATTGTGGTGAAACCCCTCCCACAAGAAACTCTGAGTACGTACTCCTGGCAGTTTCCTGTCTGTGAACCTTGTTGCATTGTGGGAAATAGCTGTTTCCAGCTGTTTCTAACTGCCAAAAAAGCAAGCAGCATCTACATCATTTGCCATCAGTAAAAATGTAATAAATGTCAGAATGTAAATCAGGGATTTAAAAGGTTTTACAATGGGCAAACACTGACTAAATCATTTATACATAATTATTGTAAAAATTAAGCACTGTTTTTATTACATTATTTTCACTGGAGTTCCTCTTTAAACTGCAGCAATGATATTGAAGGACAAATGTTTCACAACAAGTTAAATAATCATATTTAATACCAAGCAGCTGCAGCTAAAGCTAATAAAATTTTGGAATGCATTAAAAGTGATATAAAAACTCGAGATGCTAGCATAATACTGCCCGTTTAACTCTCTAACTCTCTAGTAAGGCCGCATATGGAATATGGAACTCAGTTCTGGGCACCACATTACAGGAAAGATATTGCAGTTTTAAAGCAGGTGCAGAGACGAGCAACAAAATTGATACGTGGGATGGAAGGTCTCGCTTACCAAGAAAGGTTAGATAAACTGGGTTTATTTAGTCTGGAGAAAATACACATTAAAAGGAGATCTACTTAACTCTTTGGCTGCCACTAATTATTGAAAAAAAATCGAAATGCTTGTGCCAGATTATATGGTACATACAGTTACGAAGAGTCAGAGTCAACTGAACAAATAAGGAGGTGGAGCCTGTGCCAGCTATCTTAGGCATATTGGTCTTTTATGCACTTCAGAATGTTTGCCTCCATATGTCACAGACATCTAAAGATCTATCTTTGCCAAATGTACTTCTGAAGATACCCCTTTAAATGTCCGTGACATATGGGTGTGAGCATTTAGGAATATCTGCAGATGGTTTTTAGAATGCAAATGAGGTTTTGTCAAAAAAACCTCTTTAGTCGCCCGAGCCATACAGAGACGAAAATTCTGAAGATGTCGGCGGCTGTCTAAGGGTGAACATGTATAAATACATCAGAGGACAATATGAAAGCTTGGCAGATTAGCTTTTTTTTTTGTCCCTAGGCTAATGCAAAGGACTAGGGAACATGATCTGTTTTTGGAGGAAAACAGTTTTCCCCTTCTATTTAGGAAAGGATTGTTTAGAGTAAGAGTGATTAAAATGTGGAGCATATTACCACATGTAGTAATTATGGCAATTTCTTTATCTGCATTAAATAGGACTTGAATGCCTCCTTGCACTGAAGGACATTTATGTCCATAATTACTACAGAATTCCCAGCGGTGCTGATCCATGGATTTTATTTAATTGCCATCTGTTGAGAAGGATTTTTTCCCCTTTTAGGGCTAATTGATTCAAATCTGGTAAGGGTTTTTCACCATCCTCTGGATCTACTGAGATATGTGAGGGTGAAGGCAAGTGTCGTTTCTGTGCTATCACCGTTACTCTTTGCAATCTACATGTTCCCAGTGGGCAAATAGTCCAGAACTATGGCCTAAGTTACCATTGTTACACAGACAACACGCAACTGTATCTGTCCTTCAAGCCTGCACAAGACTCATCAGCATCCATCAATGCCTGTCTAGTGAAATTAAACAACTGGATGAACACCAGCTGGTTGAGGCTGAACTCTGACAAAACAGAGGTGTTGGTGGTAGGTGGGCCACACATGATGGATAAAGTCCAAAACTCTTACCACTTCAAACTAGCAATTGGGGGAGATACTGTACAGTATCTGTGCGAAACCTTGGGGTGATCCTGGATGGAAAGCTAACACTCAGCCAGTAGATATTGGCTGTTGACAAGTACTCATTTCCTCTTTTTCCATCTGACAAATATAACAAGATTTAAACACCTTATCCCAGCTGGAGACCTACTTGCCCTGGTTCATGCATTTGTATCCTCCCGCCTGGACTATTGCAATGCCCTATTCATCGGATCCCTGGATAAGGTTCTGCACCTCTTACAACTAGTACAGAATGCAGCAGCCAAACTCCTAGCCAATTCCCCCCACAGCGCACACACCTCCCCAGTACTGCAATGCCCCCCGCAGCTCACACATCACCCCAGTACTGCAATGCCCACCGCAGCTCACACACCTCCCCAGTACTGCAATGCCCCCCGCAACTCAAACATCCCCCCAGGACTGCAAACTCTTCACTGGTTGCCAGTAAGATGTAGAATCCATTTCAAGATCTACCTGCTGACATTCAAGGCTCTAGACCACATGGGACCCAAATACATAGCGGATCTATTGGAACTTTATGCCCCTCCACACACCCTCCGCTCTGTCAACAAGATGAAGCTGGTTATTCCCAGGATACACTTAACATTTGGTGCTCGGGCCTTTTCCTATGCAGCCCCTATGGAACTCACTTCCACAATCAGTATGAGAGGCTCCTTCTCTGGACAGCTTTAAAAAGAGGCTAAAAACTCACCTCTTTTCCCAAGCCTTTGAGACTGCATAATGCAGGTCACAGCGCTTTGAGTCCCCAGGGAGTAAAACGCTATAAAATATTATGATTATTATTGTTATTATATTTTCTTGTTGAACTACATGGATGTATGTCTTTTTACAACCCAACTAACTATGTGAGTATTGTATTCTATGGAGGGGAATCAAGGATGGGGTGGGGTAGAGAATATGTGTATATTGGCGTAGTAAAGGAAAAGAGAGTGCAATGGTATGAACCAACATTGTTTCTGACCATATCAAAAATACAGAAGGTTCTTTAAAATCAGGTCTGACAGTACTGTCAAATACAATTTAAAACCAAAAGGCCAGCTCACCTACCACCATTCACACGTCAATGCAAGCAACCACCATTCAAGATCTCAATATCCAGGAGGTTGGTTAGTTTCATCTCAAAGTCCACTTGCTGATCCATTTCTTTGGTACTGCCCTAAGAACCCCTTGACCTGCTCTAGCTTTCTGGAACTCAGTGGCTGTCCCACCATAAGTATATAAGACTCACAACACCAAATCAACAGAAATCCTGGGAACAATTGCACTCCTCACTGTCATGAAAACAAAGTCTCAACACACCACTGGGACCCCGCATCCGATCCAGTATTGCTGTGTGGCTACACAGTTGCTCTCACTGGCAAGTCACATCCCACTCGCAGCTCCAGCGTACATATTGATGTCATGTGCAGGGCCTATGCATTTACCGAGGACGGTACAACCTCCCACCTTGTCTAGGCATGTGTATCCACCATTGACACTTTTCAGGGCAGCTTGACAGGTAGGTGCATCAGCAGGGTGTAACTATAAATCATGGCGCCCCCAGCAAACTGTCATTGGGGCCCCTTAATGTTCACAACCTTTCATTTGCCTCTTCTTGGCGACCCTCATAACATGGGGGCCATCTTGCAAGGCTCATAAGACATGTGTGGCCATCAGGATCTTCACACTTATAACATTCATAGGCACAAAAACACCTGATCTGAGAAAGGGAAGGTTAGTAGTTAGGGCTCCCCCCCCCCCACCCCCTATGCATCACCAGTTACCTGTCCCTACTGCACTTAGGCATATCTCTCTCACCGTGCTCTTGCTGAGTAGTCTTGCAGCTAGGGATCACCTTAGTGAGCATCTCAGCATGCATACAAGGTGCCTCTGGCACCCTTACTTGGCCATCTCAAACATGGATCCATAGGTTTCATATGGCATGCTGTGGATGAGGGTGGCGTTTTCAGGTGTTGTCGCCGGTGAGGAACCCCAGTTCCAGCCAGGAACTATGTAAATATGTGACAGGTTATGATCAAGCAATGGGTTAAAAGTGACTTCTGATCATGGTCAGGGTATTACTGTGCCTGTCAGATGTCACCTACAAGAGCGTAATCCTGGCTTCTAGTGTCTGTCTTTCTTGTTTCCAGATCCTTCTCCACCAACAAGCCTTGGATATATTACTGTTGGTACAAACCTACTGTACTTAAGCTGGTGGAGCCAGCAGATATGACCGGTGTGACAATGTCATATAATATAACTTACTGGAATTCCTCTTCCATCACATGGACTGTGGCGAGTAGCACGACCAATGTTACCCTATACAACCTGAAGTCAGGTACTCTGTATTCTGTGAATGTGACGACAGTTGGAGTCCGAGGTTATCAGGGCAAACCTTTGAGCGATCAGCTCTACACAGGTACGTTTTCAGTTTTGCTTCCTTAGTAAAGTTCTTAAAAACAAGTGAGATCCGGAACAATGCAGATGTAATAGCCTGCTTATTCAGAGCAGACAGATGCCATGATGGGCCTAACCGTTTTTCATCACCTAAGGCCCAAGACACACTGCAGAGCGCTTTTAGATCCATCACCACTGTATTTGCATTTTTAAAACATGCTCCCATTGATTCCAAACACTCAGGCCTTCCATTTGGTGCAATTACAAAAGCTATTGCCCTTTGAGTAATGTAGTAAACAACACATTTTGCGAAATTTACTGCAAATGTTTGGAACTGACTGTGCACAGTGGGCTCCATAGACTTAAATGGAAGGCAAACGGTCACCGACTTTAGCGCTTAATAGCAAAGCAGTCTTACGAGCTAGAAACACCAAATTTGCGGGGTACGTGAAGGAGGACAAGAGAAAAACAATTCAAAAAGACCTTATAGTTTGGAGTATTGAAAATGTTTCCAGGTCGCTGACTTTAGCTTTTAATAGCAAAGCCCCCTTATGTGCTAGAAACACCATATTTTCAGGGTATGTGACGGAAGACAGTGGGTACAAGAGGAAAAACAATCTTTCAAAAAGACCTTCTAGTTTTGAGAAAATCGATATTAAAGTTTTCATTCTGAGTGTGGGAAATGGGTTAATAGCAAAGCCCCTTACGTGCTACAAACTCCAAATTTTCAGGATATGTGAAGGAGGACAGTGGGTACAAGAGGAACAACAATTAAAGACCTTATAGTTTTTAAAGAATTCCACTTAAAGTTCTCATTCTGAGTGTGGGAAATGGTTCCAGGGCCACCAGATTTAGCAGTTAACAGCAAAGGTGTCTTTAGTACGTAAGACACCACATTTTCAGGGTTTGTGAAGGACAGTGGGTACAAGAGGACATTTTTCTTCAAAAAGACTTTACAGTTTTTGAGAAAATCAATTCTAAAGTTCTCATTCTGAGTGTGGGAAATGGGTTAATAGCAAAGCCTCCTTACATGCTACAAATTACCATTTTTTTCAGGGTATGTGAAGGAGAACAGTGGGTTCAAGAAGAATTTAAAAAATAAAAAGACCATATAGTTTTTGAGGCAGTCGACTTTAAAGTTTTCTTTCTGAATGTGGGAAATGGGTTAATAGCAAAGCCCAGTTACATGCTAAAAACACCAAATTTTCAGGGTATGTGAAGGAGGACAGTGGGTACAAGAGGATTTTTTTTTTCAAAAACACCTCATAGATTTTGATAAAATTGATTTTAAAGTTCATTCTGAGTGTTGGAAATGTTTCCAGAGCTACCAAATTTAGCGGTTAATAGCAAAACCCCCTTGCATTCTAGAGACACCAAATGTTCAGGGTGAGTGAAGGAGGACAGTGGGAACAAGAGGACATTTTTTTTTTTCAAAATACCTTCTAGTTTTGAGAAAATCAATTTTAAAATGAAAAGAAAAAAGTAGCAAAGTTACTGTGGTAAAATGACAGTGTATTAAAGAGACTCTGTAACAAAAATTGCATCCTGTTTTCTATCTGTAACGATTGGTGTCAGCACACATAGTGTTAAGACGAAATTTTCGAAATTTCGCGTTACTATAATTACGCATGCGAAATTTGCTATTACGATGCGAAATTATGGTAGCGTAATTGCCATTAAAATCGTAATTGAAAATACCGTAAGCGTAATTTTCAAAGCGTAATTTCGCGTTTCGTTCATAACGTAATTTCGCGTTAAACCATAAAGTAATTTCGCGTTAAACCATAACGTAATTTCGCATTTCTTCGTAATTTCGCGAATTTCGTAATTACTTGTTAGCAGGGTTGCTTGCGAATTTTCGCCAAAGGCATGTTCATCTGTATGGCGAATTTTGATGCGAAATATCACTACATGGCGAATTTTATATGCGAAATTGCATTCCGTAATGCGAAAACGACGTGAAAATTAACGCTTACAGTAATATGAACTATCGCGAAATTACGTATGTAACTACGCTTACAAACGGTTGCATGCAAGGCAAACGTAATTTCGCGATACCCACTGTAATGCGAAAATTACGCGAAAATTACGCTTACGCGGAATTTCGCGAAATCCTTCTTCATTACGATTATGTACTTACGGCCATAATCGTAATTACACTAATTACGCGAAATTTCGCGAAATCGTAATTAAGTCATTACGCTCATCTCTAAGCACACAGAGAGAATCTGATTATTGATGATCTGCAGAATCATTAACAATACAGATGTATACCTGATTATGGATGATCTGCAGAATCACCAATAATACAAGTATGACTAACCTCTGGACACCTAATAAGTAAAAGTGTTTGATGAAGCTGTAGGCAGCCTGGCCAAGAACCACCTGAGGGGCAGGTGGACCTGGGCAGTGCAGAAACTATCTCTTAGATAGCGAGGACCTGGCAACCAGGAATAATAATAATCAGATGGTAGACTGTACTGCAGCCAGGGGACTCCAGAGGAAGAGGCCACTGGCTGCTAACAGGCCGGACTCTCTGGGAGCGGGAGTCCTGGCTGCCACATGTATATAAATGTATTTCTTTTTTAAATGTTCTGAGTGTGTGTAATAAAAAAAATGAGGTGGGGTCGCCCTCCCGAGCCTCTTTAACCCTTTGTCTCCCATGCAGGCTGAGATAGCCAGAATATGGTGCCCCGGGTGTGTGGGGCTTAACATCCTGAGCTATACCAGGCCGTATGGTA